>NC_137736.1:57396353-57578853 GCF_963264785.1 Psittacula echo
AGTACTACTGTTACTGGTGGGGTCTCACTAGAGCAGAGTTAGAGGGAGATTCTTTTGATGCAGCCCAGGATACGGTTGGATTTCTGGGCTTTGAGTGCACATTACCAGGTTATGTCAAATTTTCATTCACCAGTACCCCCAAGTCCTTCTCCCCAGGGGTACTCTCAATCTCTTCATCCCTCAGCCTGTACTGATCCTGGAGATTGCCCCAACCCAGCTGCAGGACCTTACTCTTGGCCTTCCTGTATTTCACGAGGTTTGGGTGGGACAACTCCTCAAGTCTATCAAAGTCCCTCTGAATGGCACTCCCTCCCTCCAGTGATCAACTGCACCACACAGCTTGGTTCTATCCACAAACTCGCTCAGAGTGCATGCAATCCCACTGTATGTTACTGATGAAGATAATCATATTGCTTCCAGTATGAACCCTTGAAGGACACTATCCGTTACACGTGACTATTACATGTGATTTTTAGTTTTGTTGTTTCTCCTGACACTCAAAGGCCACTAACATTCTCCTAAATTCACTCATTCAGGAGCACAGATGTAGTTAAGAGTGCTGCTTCCAAGTTCAATTTGCAAGTACAATTTAGACTTATCTGACATGGCAAAGGAATCCTTCAACAAGTGTCCCTAGAGGACATTACATACACATTAAATAATATGTAGCCCACAGTTAGGTGTGTCTGATACCAGAGGTAAAACCAGATCAGCTCTCTGTTTTAGGTTTCATATACATATAACACAGTCAAAACAAGATCATAAGTTTAGTAATCTTCTGTTAAACAGCAAAACTTAAACGTGTATTTACCTGCTCTCATGGAGCCTTTCCTAGCTAACCGGAGAAGGCCTTTCTTTTTTAGGATGAAACTTCCTCCGATGAAAACGCTGGAACTCATAGCCAACACCAGACCAATACAGAAGTCATATTTCCCACGAGTTTGGCTCATCTCGTAAACTACTACAGACTGTCACATTGATCAAGGAACAGTAGAACTTCTGTTACTCAATACACGAAGATGCAACACTGAAACCTGAGCAAAATAAGCACATCAGAATTAACCTGATAGAAATACATACTCTACAGGAAAATCCTCAACAGCTCATGTGACTGGTTCTCCTGTAAATAGTCTCTACTATGAGTGCTTAAAAAACACAAAAAAAGGCAATCTTTGAAGCACGTGTAAGCTTGAACCATGGAAGAGTGACTAACAAGTCTGAACACACAGAAGGAAGAGCTTCTGATCTTGAACATAAAAACTGAAACCCAAATAAATAAAAGTTGAGAAACATTAAGAAAAACTGAAAGATGTGTGATTTATTTTTATTTTCATTAAGTACCCAGAATCTATGTCCAGCACATCATGTAACTAACGATACCAATCAGTTACTTACATTGAAATCAGTTTGTAAGAGAGCTTGAGAACAGCCACAGCATTTCTTCCATACAAACTCACTAGAAAAAATGAAAGAGAAAATTAGAGTGAGTGTTTTAGTCATGTCGTAACTTCCATAACACAAACAAGCTTGAGACATGTGCACATGCACTTATTCTCTAACAAACAGGGGAATCTGGAAAAGGAATAAGGCATCTCTTTGTTGATTTATTTTACACAGTTTCCCATACTTATATGAAGCATCTTTTCAGTTTAGCTACAGTAACAATTAGGAGTTTACAGCTGAAAGACT
The DNA here is from genome assembly GCF_963264785.1 of Psittacula echo. NCBI lineage: Eukaryota > Metazoa > Chordata > Aves > Psittaciformes > Psittacidae > Psittacula > Psittacula echo. The sequence continues at coordinate 57,398,043 of NC_137736.1, forward strand.
CTCACCTCACCTGCTATGACTCCAAACTAAGGTAAGGAAGACCTTCAACACCACCTTGCTAGAAGGTACTATTTTTCTAGTCTAGAAATCAGTATTTTACATGCTCAATTTCTAGCTTAATAAGAAAATTTATTTCAGTGCATCTCTTTGTTACATTCTGCAATGAGGCTAACCTAGACTCCATTTAACACTCAAGATTTTGAATTTAAGGTATCTTTAGAAATAATTTTTAAACTGGGGAAAAAAAAAATAAAGCTCAAAGTCCATTCAAGGTGATTAAACTTTCTATAGTATTAAGGAAAATGAAAACTACGTTCAGTCTTTGATTTCATGACAACTGATAATTATGACAGTACATGGAACTGTTCTAAGGAAACAAACCCAACCTATAAATTAAAAAAAATATATATTTCCTGGGAACACCAATCTCGGATGTGCCAAGACCAGCATTTGGTTCCTTAAGCAATTATTTCCCAGACATTCAGCAGCAAGGCATATGACGTAAGCTGCACTAACAAGCTTTTGATTTAAAAGGAAGGAAAGGAGAGGACGGAATAAAATGTTTCCATTTCAGTGGTTAATGCAATCTGAATTCCACAACTTCAACACTGAGATACTGCAGCAGCTTCCCTAAGACGGAGTACAATGCTGGTGTCAAGGTATTGCAATATCAAGCATCCTCTTTCATGCCTAGGCAGAGATGGACCCACCCACTGGGAGACCAGGACTAGATAAAATCAGATTGCGGTCTCATACCAGTTCACAGTTCTGACTTCTGCATCTGCTTATTCAAAATCTATTTTCTTCCAATACCACCTTTTCCTGTACTTCCTTGCTTCCAACTTTGATTGATTTGCTGCACCCCTAGAAGAAACCTAGCAGATAACTACAGGTAGATTAATATTAAAAGTAGAGATAGATCCTCTTACTTGCATCCAGCTAGTCTGTGAAAAAGTTGAGGAAAACAGTCCCATTTAATAAGCACTCAACATAGCACTATTCCAAATGCTGCAAGATCCTAGGTTCAAAATTCTCAAGTCCTCCTCCCTCAAATCCTTGCACAGTAGTTTTTAATATCTTACTTTGTAGGAAAAAAAAAAAAAAAAATAAGTAATTGAACCGCAAGAGCCTGCTTTCATTTTCTAGAAACTTTGAAAAAACAAACTTAAGTAGATTCTCGCATGATACAAAATCACCTATCAAACAAAACCAAAAAAGACAAAACATTAGTGTGGGTGACAGACCAGAACAAGCCACCTCACTAACTGCATCAAATATTTCTCCGGTTTTTAATTCAAAGCAAGACTTTCAGTCCCCTGAACAATAAAGGCATTTTTTTTAATGTGAGGAAAAGACATCAATAGACTTTTGTGACTGTTCCCTCTACCACCTGTTCTAGCAGTCTTAAGTCACACTGTTCAGGTCATCAAGCTATGAAAGCTCTAGTTCTAGCTCATGTAAAATGTTATACTGGTGTATCATCACCTGGGGGAGAGCTTCTTTTGCTAAGCTTTTCTCCTCTGCCAGTGTTTTCAACAGTTGCTACTCTAGTTGTATTACTAGAATAATATACTATTATATTACTCCTGGGAGTATTTTTACTAGTAGCTTTTTCCTAAGAGAAAACTCACTACACTGGTGAAACAACTTTTTTTTTCTTCTCCCTGACTTGCATAGCTTCATCTACACAGAAACATTTCTGACAGAGGTAAAGAACACCAGTTAGTTCCACCCTGTATCTTCCACCCACTGCGTTTCAGAGACAAAGGAGAACCACAGGCTGCTTTTCTTTGTATCAGAGGAAGACTGACTGCAGAAGAATGAGGAAAACTTGTGAGCTAACGGGTAATTTTCTCAATTTAGACTTAAAAACACCCTAAGGATGCTACAGTTCAAAACTGGTAGCTCTGCACTTCCCCAAATCCCAAATACATTAAAAAGTTTTTAATTCCCTGTCAATCATGTTGTTAAACTTGTAAAAACTCAAACCTTAAACACTTCTTCACATAAATTACTGCCAGCTCCTCTTGCTAAGTTTATGTGTCCTCACAGACATGGTCAGTCCCATTTCTGCTTGGGCTGGACTGCTATACTTCCATCTAAGGTTTGTACAAATGTGTCTATTTTCTGATCATTTGTGCCACACAGTCATGGTGAATCCAGCTTTTCTCTGACGAGATCTGGCTCACTTTGCATACAGTGCAGATGTAATCTGCATGTGTAGACTTCACACGTACAGCTGCAAAGTCAAACCAACAGCAAGCACAGGAAGTTTTACACTTCGAGAAAGCAGTAGTTTAATTCTAACCATAAGACTCGGTAAAGGAAGAGCAACTAATGCATCTTCATAAATATCATCAAGAAAAATTATCTTTAGAAATACAAAAATGCCATGAAATGAGCAGTTTCTGGAATAAATACTATTGTCATGTTTCAGCTTCAGGATGCCTCAAAACTGTTCCATTACAGCAGCCAGTGCCACTGGTAAGTTATAAGCAGGTGAGAAGCCAGAAAATGTAGGAGTTAAACAAAGCTGGCAGTGGTTTTAGTTCTATTTGGTGTAGTTCTGCAAAGGTTCTTTAATCAAATTCACAGCTGATTTTAACACAGAGAATATTCCATCCACCCAAGACTAGCAGTTTCATGGAGGAATACTAGTTTGCTGCTCTGATTTCAGAGATATAATGAGAGGATGCTACTTCCCTATCCACAGAAGCTGCAACATTTACAGTGCCTCAAATAACCACCCATTTATGAACTACCTGTGGATCTTCCAGTATCATGAGCCATAATTCTCAGTGTACAACACTGCAGGGACAGACAACACAGGGAATGTATACTGAGTTTGAAGGTAATCAGACAGGGAGAGGTGGGAGAAAAAGCTTCCTGAAAAAAACCCACCCAAACCCACGCTGGGCATAAGCAAGTCCAGATTAGCCACAAAGTTTGCTCATTTTTAAGGCATTAACTGAGAAGTGTCAGAAACGCTGACAAGATACAGACTCTCTGGTCGAAAACACAAGATCATGCATTTTTGTCTCTTTGCTCAAAAGTCCTTTTCTCCCAAAAGCAGCACACACACAGTGCTCAGAAAATGTTATGTATTTATTGTAACAAGTAAGCTCTCTAAATATTCAGAAACACTAGAAGTGGTGTCACAAGATGAAATATTTTATATTTAAAAGCATAAGCAAGTATGAGGGAGTTCCCAGCCAAAGAAAATTAGTATCACTTCCACAAGCTGTACATTGTATGGAAGCAATAGTTGGTAAACATGGTGGATTGTTGCAACTTTGCCTACTTGGCCGCCACCCCTCAAGAGTTCAGTAGACAGTCTTTTCTCCTAGAAGTAATATAACCATATGCTAGATTATTTACATGCAAGAATTCACAATTTCCTTGTCTAACACCTGATCTTCTTGTGACAGGATAATGTCATTAAGCTAAAAAGGGCCTCAACAGGCCATTTACTTCAACCCTTTGTTATGTACAGCATCATTCACTGCTGCTTCTCCTCAGTACAGATAATTCAGCCAAGCTCCTCTTGGGAAATACTTACAAAGGAAACTTCACAAACACACAGCCATGCTTTGCTGCTGTTAGGAACTCTCAACACCTAATCTTTATCTTTGTACTGCACCTTAACATTACTCGCATTGCTGTGCACGTCAGGTGCTTGGCACTTCCTGCTGTGCCACCTGGGTCCTTTCCCAATAGCCCACTTTTTTTCTTATGAAGAGCAACTCCCAAAGCTGCACACATATTTTAGCTGAGTTGTTACTTCTGCAATACTGTGGAAGACTACACTACTTCTCATACAACTGAAAACAGGTGTTTTTCTTATCCCTTCCTGAGCAGTCACCTATTGTTGACTCTTCTTCAACTTCTCTATTAGTATAAGCTCTAAATTCTTGTCTACAAAACTACTGTTCTCTAAACTGTATATGGATAGAAAACTATTCCTGATGGACTAACAGGTTTCATCTCCTCATCTAAAAAGCATCGCTTTTTGTCAGAAATGTTTCCTGAAAATATTCACTGAGTTTACAACACTGTCAACCCTTCTCTGTTCAATGCCATTAATTGTTTCTTTGTCCTTTCAGCCAGATCACTAATATTAAACAGCACAAGATTCCAACATGACTCACATGGAAGAAAATTTCAACAAAGGTCTGTTTTGACAAAACATTAGTAATAGTTACTCCAGGTACAGCCAAGTTAAACATCTTTTGTACTGTTCTGTGGTATTTTATCTCCAATTCTGTTTATTTACAAGAGCTCCATGAGAAGTTTTATGTTTCTATCATTGAAATAAAGCACCTATTTAATGCCCTCCTAGCTATTCATGGAAGAAAAAGGGGCTGAACCACCAAGTTGCTTTTAACAAATACACACTGACTGCTGTATGTCACATTAACTATTACACGTTCCTTTCTTCCTTTCCACAGGCATAAAACCAGAGGAAACAGGAACACTACAACAAAAAACCAAACTTTCAGTGATGAGCTTTTCAAAGGCTCATTATACGTACCAATTTTGCTCCAAAATCCAGAGGCATCTGCTTCTTAGATATTTCAAAGTTAGTTAGCTTTCTAAAATATAAGTTAAAAAATAACATTAATTGGCATTTTAAGAATTCAGCTTAAAAAAACCCTTTATGTCTATCATTTCAAGTTAATTTCATTTTCATGCACGACACACAAGACTGTACATTGTCTCATATACACTTTAAAAAAAGGACAGAATTTTACTTGAATAACCAAGTAGTTTGATTCTAAATTTGACCCTTCTTAGGTATGTCTCACCTAAAGCATATAGTTATTCCATCCCTTTGCTTTTACTGTGACTAATCAAAGAAACTAACTTGCCATCTAAGCTACTCTTCAGAAGGTACATGCTAAAGTTGAACTGAAATACCATCCTAGTCCTTTCAGTTTCATCCTCTAACTTAAGTTCTAAGGCACTTTTATTACAAGAATTAATATAAAGGTTTAATTATTTGCTTTGGTATGGTGAGTTTTCAGAGGATGTTTACACAGAACTCTGGGTTGGTGGGCAGTATGAGTACAAGCATATTCTCATTAAGATTACTGAAATCCCCAAAATATACCTAACTCATTAATCCAAGTCTTCCCGTTATGTTCTGTCCACTCATGAAAACACCTTTTAAACACACGTATACAGAGAACGTTGAAAAGACAGTTGTAACACAGCATTAAGATAAACGAGCTGATGGTTCAAAACATAGTCACATGCCTCTTTAAAAGGTCAAGATGCACACATACAGTACCCAAAGATTCTGTATACATTATTTAGGAAAGAATGCCTCCAATTTTGCACTGTAAAACTGCTCCAATACAGATAACAGTTTTCCAGCTTTGTCAAAGTTAAATGAGTGTGCAAGCTTATAATTATTTATGTATTACATAAGCAGGATAAAAAATACTTTATTTATAAAGACGTTTTATATATATATATATATATGCATATGTAAAATACAACGTTAGAGATGCTAGGACAAGTACTCAACACTTGTTAAGTTACCCATTTTGAAAGTTTTAGTTAACCTGGGGGGAAAGATCCTTTATACCGGATTTCTATTAATAAAGCAAAAGCAACTAACGCTCCGTTTCTAGAAACTGGGAGAAAACAAGAAAAACGTCACACCAAAAATGTTCGTACATCTTATTCTTTGTATTTGCTATTTGTAGTTATTCTCTTCTATAAAAAGAATGACCTTCAATCAAAGCATTTTCATATAAAGCTAAAAACTACCTTCACTAAGCCAGACTGCCATTCATTAACTGAAAGCCTGCTACAGACAGTGCTTTGTAGATGATACTACATTGACTGTATTTCCTAGAAGTCTGCCAAAAGATGATGACAGAACTTGCTTCAACTTTGTTGTACCTACTACACAGGTTCCACTCTCAGTAGGATGAGTCATGAGCACAGGTTCACTGTTCTACCTTCTGTATTTAAGAGGGGCAGTTTCGAATTCAGGACATTACTCACTGTCACTCCTCTGACACGACTGATCATCTGTTACAACCTCCTCTCTGTTGGCTGGGATTTTATCCTGAGAATTAATAACTGTAACAAAAGCAGAACTGGTGTGAAACTAAGTTCTAAAAGCCTTATGCAATAATTTCCTATCAACGCTCTTTGTTACCCTTCAGGGGGAAAAAACCCTAACTGTATACAATGAGGCACATCAAAAGCAATCATAAAGAGCCATGATGACTTATGTTTATTAAGTTTCAATTAAAAATCATGTTACTTAAAGATGCTGCTGGAAAATAGAGAAGGTTGACTGGTTGAAAAAGATCAGAGGAAAAAATAATCACAGACTAAAGACTCAGACCCAGCCTGTATCTTCACAGTGTACGAATGAACACAAATCATTGCTCTGAACTACAACGCAAAGCTAAAATTACTTTGTTTCCCACCTCAGACTAAAGCACTGCCAGGGCTCTTAGATTCTGCTGAAGTCGATCTGGAACCAAGCTGCACAACCCTCAACCTCAGCTAAACTCAATCCTGAACCAAACCGAAGACAAACTGATTTAGCTCCTCGATGAGCAATGCACACACTCCATTAAGTACCACAGCTCTGGCAGGACTGGCATACTGTAACTTGCCGACTCTGTCCAGCAAGAGAACCTAACAAACATCCAGATTTGGGGGTTTTAGTCATGGCCTTCTGAGCCCAAACCACAGCAAGCTCCCCACTACGAAGAAACCAGCCCGGCGAAGATCTTCCTGGGCTCAGCGCCGTGCCAGCCACACAGCCACCGCCACCCGCACGGCGGCGGCACAGCTGGTCCCCGCCCGCTCGCTCCTCATCCAAAGCGCCGAACACCCAGGACCCCGCGCGGCTCAGGGGGAGGGGGCCGGGAAGCAGGTACCCGGGTACCCGCGCTCCCGAGGAGGCATCAACAAGGCAGGCAGCTTCCGGAACAGCCGGTGCGCTGCGCGGCGAGGCTGAGCCGGGACCCGGGGGCGCGGCAGGGCCCTTCCCGGCGGCGGGGCCCTCACTCCGGCCGGGTGGGTCGCAGGCACCGCCCGCCCCCGACGCCCCGAGCGTTCCCAGCTACCACCTCCCCTCCGCTCCCCGCCCTCTGAGGGGCCGGCCCGGACCGCCATTACCCCTCAGCCAGGCCGCAACCAGCCGGGCGCCGTCCCCGCAGCGGGTCCACCCGCCTCTTCCCGGTTACCTGCTGTCGCCGTCCCTCACATCCCCGCCGGGAGGGACCCCGCGGCCACCGCCGCGCACGAACAAAGAGGAGGAGATGGGGCAGGGGGAGGCCGGAGCGGGCGGTGGGAGGGGCTGGTGCCCGTGCGCTCCACCGCCATGAGGGGAGGGAGGGGGACCGGCGGCGGGGCGGGCAGCGGCGGCGGGAGGCGAGGGCAAGCGGCGTCCCAGGCACGGCCTTCCCTGATTCCGGCAGCGCCCGCCGGAAGGGCCGTGGCGGGGACGGACGCCCCGCCCCGCTCGGGTTATGTGCTTATTCCCATAGCCACTCCCTCTCCCTTCCCTGGGGCGCCCCCCAGCGGCCTGACTGGGCCCCGCCGTTTTTCCGGTCAGCGGCGGCAGCCGGGGGTGGCCCGGGCCGGCGGGGAGAAACCCGTCCTGGGAGGAGCTCTGCCGTGCCCAGCCTCGGCTGCTGAACTGCCCCGTAACGGGTGGCGGGCAGACCCTAGCAGCGGCGCCGCTCGCCTGCAGCCGTGCCTAGTGCATTCCCGCGTCTTGCCACAGGTAAAGCCTGTGTTAACCCAGCTTTTACACTCTGGTAGAAAAGGAGTACTTACACTTACATACCATGCACAATAAAAGGCATTTTACAGGCTTGGGTAAACAGCATGGACTATTAATCTTACTTAATAATTCAGCCCCCACGCTCTCGCTGCATGCTCTACAACCAAACCCGCTTCAATCTCACAGTGATAGAATTGATTCATACGGTTAGACAAATACTTCTCGTCAGTTTATAGCAAAGAGCCCTTGAACAATCATCACAAGCTTCAGACTCCGAGGGCTTTTGAGTTTCTACAAAACTATTTAAGGGGGCTTTATGCAGCTGCCTTGTAACGTGAGGTCTAGGTAACCAACAGTGCCAAAATACATGTGGTAGCTCCACACAGAAGATGCAACTCCGCCTTCTCCAGTAGGCCGAGACTGTTTTGTCACATCCCTTAGTGACAACAGTTCGGGCTCCTTCATCCTTCTTGCCTCAGGATATGCATGGACATTACAGTCTGCACAACCAGCTGCTACAGTTTTGCCAAACTTGGAAATAAAACGGGAGAAGCAATCTTGGCTGTCACAGGATACCCATAACAAAGCTGTTCCTCATCACATTACCCACTGTGCTGCTTCTCATTAAAAACAGTGCTTCACGCTGTCACAAAAATAGAGTTTCTACCAATCAAAGCAATTGTGTTCTGCTCTGAGGGCCATGACACAAGAAGGACATGGGCAAACCTGTTGGAGCAAGTCTAGAGGAGGGCCCTGACAATGCTCTGAGAATATATACTCTGGAGAGTCTCTCCTATGAAGACAGGTGAGGCTTGTTGACAAGCCAACTTGTCTTCAAGTTGGGCTTGCTCAGCCTGGAGAAGAGAGGCTCCAGGGAGACCTAGCATGCTGCCTTCTAGTACCTACAGGAGATCAACAAGGAAGCTGGAGAGGGACAGGACATAGGGGAATGGCTTTAAACTGACAGAAGGGAGATTTAGATCAGATATAAGGAAGAAATTCTTCCCTGTGAGGGTGGTGAGGCCCTGGCACAGGTTGCCCAGAGAAGCTGTGGCTGCCCTATCCCTGGCATTGTTCAAGGCCAGGTTGGACAGGGCTTTGAGCAACCTGGTCTAGGGCAAGGTGTCCCTATCCGTGGCAGGGGGGTTGGAACTGGATGATCTTTAAGATGCCTTCCAACCCAAACCATTCTGTGACTCTATGATTTTAGGCCTGTATTATTTGCTAAGGCAACATTCCATTCCCCAGCTTAAAAGTAGTCTAGCATTCATGATGTGAACTTTGCACTTGTGAAGCTTGGGGGGTTTTTTATATATATGTGTGTGTATAAAAATATATTTTTAATATATAAAAACCATTAAGTACCACAAGCAATATGCAGTTACTACCTACATAATTATGTAGCAATATGCAGTTATTACCTACATAATTACATTAGAAGGCTGGCTGTTCTGTGTTTTACAAGACACCAAAGCTGTGAAAAAGTTGAACAGCTGGTGAAAGTGTTCCTCAAATGGATTAAAAAATAATGAACAACTGTACCACCTTGAACAGTATAAACAGGAGCATCTAAGTACCGATATCTAGGGCAGTTCAAAGAAGCTAAAGAAGTTAATGTGCCTGTGACCATGCCGAATGTTGGAAACATATACACGTACATATTCTCAAGTTAAACTATAATGATATCTGAGGTAAGTGAATTCAGTCTTCTCCTTCACAAAAGCCACCTCTCAAACAAACTAAAACAATAATAAAGGGAATAAATTCATGAGAATATTGGCTGGACTCCTGTAAGTATTACAGACTCACTATGGGACTTAAGTCATTCTCTCTGCCAATCCTCTTCATGTTTCTTCAACTGTTAGTTCCACTTAACACACTGGCATTTGTTCACACAAAATAGGATTTTTTTAAAGTGTTCTCAATTCAGCAGGAATGATTAAATCTTTACTTCAAAGCCAGGGGTTGTGCTCAGTAACAGAAAATACTCGAATATCTACGAGTAATTTACAACAGCATGGTATTTCAGGCATGTTTGCTGAGTATCTGGAAAGAATTCCAAATATCAGAATGGTGGTAGCCTCTCTAGCCTAACCCAATCCATTCTTGTAGGGTAACTCAGCAGCACAAGCCATCTTTGTGCTCAATGATTTTCACGAGAGATCGGCTACTGTAGGGACTTCTGCTAGGCTGTGGACACTGTTTTTCTGGACTTAATATTCACTACATGTATAAATATCTCGTAAGGTTTAAAGGGACAAAGAGCAAAATACCACTCATACAACCTCGGGAAACATTACCAGGTTAGCAGGTAGCCTAGCTTATGCTGCACAGTGACTGACTCTTGTATAGTAATTTCCAACCGCTACACACAGTGAAAGGGTTGGGATGAAAGCTACCACGTGCCAGCTGTCCAGAGGTGCTCCCTGGTACATGGTCCCTGAGCAGAATGGTGCCAGCTGCCAGAGTTTCAAAGCATCCCTCCAGGGTGGTGAATCCAGTGAGGTCTGTACCTGGCAGAAAACTGATAAGGGAATGGGGTAGCTGGAACAGGGTTTCTGGTGGCCTTGTCCCTCCCACGTTTCACAAAGACAGTTGAGCAGAGCAAAGAGGCCATGTCTGTGAGTCTACTTGTACAACAGTTGCGCTGCCGCATACAAGGAATTTAAGGGGCTCTGCTTAAGACTTAAGCTTTTAGCACAAACCTCGGAAAAATCAATAGGACCCTCTTTTTTTTGCCTTCTTCCTTTCTTTTGGCACTGATTTTGGTTTTTAACACTCTTCCCGGATGAACTGTATTGGTGAAATACACATGGTCAAGATTAATTATATCCCAGACTTTCAATAAAAACAGTGGTGTAAATGACGTACTTGCCTTTACCATGATGCTCCTTAGAGGCCTAGTTCCAGAGAGGCGCAAGAAGAGAAAAGTTTAATTTTCCTGCTAAAAACATGTTCTCAAAGTACAATTCCTTATCCCGTTTACTTAAAAATCAGAGAGGCTGCATGTAAAAGGAAAAGCCTCTCTAGTTTTCTGGTCTATCCTTGTATGTTGTGTTAGTATCAACACCTTTAAAAACGAAATTGCAATGCCATACCCAATAAGGAATCCATACCAATCTTGTCCACTGCATACAACATTTTATACTGGGGAGGAGCTAATTTCCTGCTTTAAAAATAACTTTCAATTATTGACCATACTGATGCGTCCCCTAAAACTCAAGCACGAAGACTGAAACAGTTCTTAATCATGAATCCCACCATTACAAAAAACCAAACAAAAACCTCTAGTGCCTCAAAGTCATGCATTTGCCAGTACCTGATACGAGGAGCTAGGAATTTCAGATGAAGGATTAGATGGGCAGCCACTGTAATTTTCCAAGTGATTCTTTCTGCAGGAAGCTCTTGTGACAGTAAATTAAACTGGTGACACAGACTTCCTTACAGCTGTTGCTACTCAATGCACACTCAACTGTAGAGTAGTAGATCTTCAAACAAAAACTCTAGCAAGAAGCCAATGTACATCAGTGCAGGAACAGAGCACGTGATAACCCTTAGGACACAGTTTGAAGTGACTTGGGCCCCAACAAATGTTACTTCCAGAGAAGCATTCATTTGACCTGTGAGTAAATGTCGGTACATGGAAGACATTAAGACTACAGCTTGCTGGCAGACACCACTATACAACAGTTGAGCCCTTCATGCGGTAACTTATCCGTACCCATGAAAGAAATCTACTATCACATAAAAACAAGGCTGCAATTTTATGAAAGGGCAATAGCAATATTTCAGGCTAATGATTTGGGGTTAGGCTGTACAGCAGCTAGGTGCATGGGAAACTGATTTTTTCCCCCCGTGTGATAAAGAGGAGTCACAAAACAAGCATTGAGCTAGAAATAAATCGTTTATTTTAAAACAATACAGGTTAATAAATAGATTAGTTATCAGAAAACTTAATAAATAGCCTTTTATAATTTACACAAGGCAAATACAACATGCCTATACTATTTTTTAAAAAGCAAAGAGAGTAAGCTTGACTTGTAAGCCATTAACAAATCTATATATACATTATTTGGAAGCTAATAAAATAAACCATTTTTATGTTATCTGTAGTAACTATATTGCAATAGCATTGAAGCAACCAAACCTGACACTGTATGTTTGTTGCCAACCACCTTTTCCCCATATCCCATTAGAACTATTTTTACATTCCAGGGGGAAAAAAAAAAGGAGGAGGGGTGGCAGGAGGGGGAGAAAATTCCACAGTTTAAAAAGGAAAATACTCCTTTTGTGTAATATTTTCCACTCTGTAGAGCAACTGTCAGGGGGAAGGAGGGGGGGAAACGACACCCAACACAACAACAAAAAGATAAAAACCCCAAACTTTGAAACTTTGCAGGTTTCAGAAAGGATTTCTTAATCTGTAACATTTCAACACTGCTGTGTGAAATACTTGGGCTCTAGTAGTAGTAACTGTTGACATAATTGGTGCCTAACATGGTACACACTAAAATTCTGCATCACTTAAGTGCATCTTTAGTAGCACCAAGGAGTTATTACAAAGACTAATCTCTGTAAAGAAAACAGGTAATAGACAAACGTTTGATTTAACAGTAAAAGTTCAGCAGTTACACCATCTCAAGAAAACTGAGGAAGATCTGAAGAACTTCTGATGGTTTATATTTATGAAACAAGAAGGTTAGAAGGGTACAACATGCAAACAACTGCCCATTTGAGTACCCCATATTTATTAACTGCAAGTCTTTCTTAAATACAAGCCCTCTATTTTTTCAAATGAAAAGGAAACCTAAACCTCAGTTTCTAGTGTTTCAATAAATTAATCCAGTGTTTTCAATTTTCAGTGCTAGTTACTTCAGAAAAATACATGTGTTCAATATAAACCAAGATCATTAATAGGAAGCCTCACTTGTCAAACTGTGATATGACAGGTTCTTATTAATGTTAGTTGCAGCTCACTAATAAATAGGCTCTATTTACACACACAGAGTCCTGGAAAGTCAGTACAGCAGATAACTTGTTTAGAGATTTTTCTTCTTTACATAAGTATTTAAGGTGTAACAAATCTTTTTTTTTTCTTTTTTTTTTTTTCTTGGTTGTATCAAAAAGGTTTCTATTCTCCTACTGAACATTGAGGGATTTTTGTGTTTGACACCTAATAAAGACTGTGACTGATACATGTAAATCCTCCATACACTGAAGGGATAATGATCAAAGAGCTATCTTCAAGTGAGTACCAAGTAAATATGTTTGACTGGTATAACAGAAGCCAGACATACAGAGTGGAATGCCTTTCATATGGATTTGACCTTAATTCAGATGCATCCCACCACTGTGATGAGTCCACTTTTTGTATGCATAGCCTCTCCCACTTCTACTTTGGAATCAAAACTGAAGTATCTGGCTCATAGCTATCGACAGATGTAATGCAAAGAGAAAGTGAAAGGGGCAGACCCATGAGGGACACCAAAGCTCAGGAGACAACTATGCACATTTGCTCCCTGAGATGATGAACTTGTATCTGTCTTATGCAAAGTACTTACTTGTCAAAGGGTAGAAAACAAAAAAGGAGGAAACAGATAAAATTCAACTTCAACAGTGCCTCTTTTTAAATCAGAAAATCAACAGGACTAGGAAAGGTAGGACATCTAGAATGAGGAGGGCATGAATGGAGGAGGGAAGAATCATGCCAACAGTGACAATGGAAAGTGGTAATACATTTCTAAGTTAAAACTTAACCAGATGCAGTACAGCAGAACTCAAAAAAACACTGCTACAAACTGAACAAATCAGCAAAAATAAAGGTTTCAATTATTTAGCATTCATGATGTAAAAGGCTACAGATATGAATGATGCACAAGACCACAAGAATTTCTTTCACCTTATGTGCTGGCTTTTGACATCTCTGTTTTAAACAAAGTTAACTAGACATGTCTAGAAAGCTCATCACAGATGAGGAGCAGCTGGGGAAAAGAAACTTATGCAGACATTTACCAGCTGGAAGGATGGTCAGAGGACCACAGAACACAGTTACTACTTTATTCTTACTCTGCATAGTGAGTGCTTATCAAGTAAACTTGTGTGTGGTGCAGAAAATGGTGAGGTTTAAACAGGGCAGTCAAGTTATTATGGATCCAATATTACTAATAATTTGCATATGCACCTAACATACTAGGATAGGCACTTTCTAAATAAATAAGAAGGAATTTTAAAAAAAAAAAGACAAACAAGTATGGCCAAAGGAGGATTAAGATGCAACCACAATAATTTCTATTCTGACCTAAAGATTTTCATAGAAGTCTTTCAAGATTAAAGGCTAGTACAAAACCAACATGCAACTCATGAACTCTGAATCTGAATTTTGAAAAGACAACTTGATTGCTTCAGAAAATGGCTAACATTGTTTTAAAAAGTAGGTCACTACAGGTCTCACAACCTATATACAATTCCAGTTTCAATCAGAAAAAAAGAAGGGAATCAATATGACAAAACCTAACTGTCTGCTGAGAACCAAGATACCATCCTCCAACCAATAACTTGACAGAGGTTACTTTTAATCAGCGTTCATAGTCCCAATTCCCCTCATCTACAATTCTCAAACTTTCCAGAAACCACACACAAGGTTTGAAAATCCATGAAGTTGGCCCTTTCTCTGCTAGCGCTACTTTATTTCACCAAGATACCCAGCTTCAGTGCTGACCTCTAACAACGTACGTTTCTGCTAACTCAGAGTCATTCCCCTGCAATCTGGAGTTGTAAAACAAGCTTCCAAGTAACAGTGGGGCTCCTGCTCCCTCAGAGGAGTCCCTTTGGAATACCAGATGTTTAGGAGTCACTGTTCATGATTATTGCTGCCATTAGAAAAGCTTATACCATTCCTTTTAAAATAAAACGGAGGCTGAGTTTTGACATTAATTCAGATCAAAAAAACGTCCTGAGAGTGAGCAGTGTAACTCCCCATCAATCAACATCCACATTCCCGTCAGCCATCTGCAAAGCTACATTCATCATTCCTTGATAAAGTGTCATGGACTTTTTCAAATACTGTCTTTTAAACACGTTGGCATTTTTTTGTTGTTTATTTCAAGAACATTCTGAACTACAGATGTTGAGTTCCATTGTACCCATCCATTTTGTAATTAAGTGGAAACCAACATTCATTACTTTTCAAGCTTTCCTCACCAGTTTTTGACTCGTGATGTTTTAACTACCAAATATAAGTAGAACACGAAAATTAACTACTTTTTTTTCTTTGGCATATCAATATTCTCTAAATGGTTTAATCTGAACAGTTCAGAGCTTAAGGTCTCTGTGCTACTTGTCAAAATATTACAGCTAAACTGTTCGCACAGGTCTGAATTACTGGATCTGATTACTGCATTTCCCCGTTGGTTATCTGAAACTCAGCTCTCGGAATGCCTATGCCTTTTCAGAATTTAACACCCTTTTCCCACATTAAAGAAAGGTTCAGAGCATCTTTTTTGAGCTATGAGAAATCTCATGCTCTTGCATCAAATTTCTTTTTTGTGGTCCCTGCGTATTAGTTGCTTTACAAAACCGTTTCCTGTATTTAGTCACTTAACTAGAATAAAGGTATGCTAGATTGCTTTAAGCAGTCTGCCTGTAGATTACCTCTTTTCATTAGGACTATGGGTTTTTCAGAAGCTGTCAAGGCATCTGAGGGTTTTAGTTCAGGTGGATAAATTGTTCCAAAAATGTGTGGCTTCTTCTGGGTGCTTTATGTGTTCAGAATTTAAATACAGTCCAATATTATAGACAGTAAAATTGAATTATTAAACTAGCATAGGCCATCTGAAACAAATACATTCACATTTATGCAGTATTTTTGGATTACAAAGGCACTGAAATAGTTCTGAGCTGTTTACGAATAAGCCACCATATAGGCAATGAATCTGTGCATCATTTCCACATCCTTCAGTGTCTTTCTGTTGGCTCCCAATTAAAAACTCTCAGATGAATGTGGCATGCCTTAATGCACATAAGTTACAAAGAAAAATGCATACCTGGACACTACCATCAGATGATAAGTAATTAGTGAAAGATTTTTAAGGGTCCACTGCTCTGTATAAGAATTCAGTTTAAAACTCCCGAGTGTTTTCACTGCCTGGCAGACCAAGTTGTCAAGACAGTCACTAAAAAGGACACATCTGCAGTCCCTGATTCAACCAATATTTGTCTCAGAATTCATAGCCTTGACAGTGAACACATTGCTATATTGAGATTAACAAGTTGTACTCCCTTCTTCCCTTTCCCCCATATTTTAAGGTATACATCACTCATGAAAGGTGGCAGATTGAGTGCATTAGAAACTGATGTTCCCTGCCCACAGAAACAGTACCTCAGAAGCCACAACACAAGCTTTCACACACAGGTCTGTCAGAATATCCCCAGATCTTTTCTGATGGATTACCTCTTACAGTAAGGAAATACATCAGTCTCTATGCTGACTCAATCCGTGGTTCCAACTAAGGTCATTTATTGTGTTGACTAGGGTACATGGACAACTGTTCCTTTGAAACTGGATGGAGGCCTTCATTTCACATAGGCCACCAAATTTGTCAGAGGATAGCTACCAACCTGAATCACATTTGAATCAGTGACTTAGAAATGAAAGGCTCTGCATCTTTCCCTGAGCCATCCAGTTTCCCCTCAAAAAATGTTTAATCTGTCTTCATGTTAGGTTTATTTAAATCCCCGATATTGAAGTTGAATTCCTTGAAGACTTGTATAAGAACAATTCCTATAGATACTGTGGTGAATCCACAAGCCATTCCCAAGAAATCTACCACTCCTACATTACTCCATTCCCTGAAAAGGATGGCTGAAGCCAGCAGGACTAGGCTGGTAAACACAACGTAGTAGATGGCACCAAACACAGAGGAGTCAAAACATTCCAGTGCCTTATTGATGTATCTGAACTGAATGATAATGCTACATCCTAATACTGCCAGAAGTACCAGACAGAGGTACAGAGCCCTTTGACTTGAGGGGTTATTGTGAAAGATGTCTTGAGCAGCCAGCCCAATGCCTTTTGTGCTGGGAACAGTAAAACTGCCCAACAGAGAGCAAATACTGATGTAAACCATGATATTAGTAGGTCCATGAGCTGGAGCTATCCAGAAGATAAGCAGGAGAAGCATTAGCAGCACTACGCAGAGATAACCCACGAAAACTGGAAAACAGAAAGAAAATAAGGTAATAGTAAGGTGCAAACTCTTGATGTTTTAAAGATTTTAGCAGGCAAATCAGATATACGCTATTGAATATAGATCCAAATAAATCACTGAGCTTTTAGAGATGTTGGGGGTGTCTGCAACTGATGATGTTGTCATGTTCTTCAGGTAAAACAAATAAATATGTAGCAAAATACTCAGTGTTGCAACTCAGCTGGATTTAAGATGGCTTTTTTATTTTATTCTGTCTTCCACCCAGACTATTCTCCTTAAAGCCCTCTACGACAGACAGCAGTGATAACACCTCATTCATAGTCAGTTCAGTAAAGCGTGGTGTGTGGATGCAGCAAAGAGCTTAAACGTAGAGTTAGATTCCATTAAGGTGAACGAGTTGCGTAGGTACAGTTGGAAGAACCAGGATGCCGTATCATTTACATTATAGCACCAGTTCACAGATTAGAGTGGTGAGAAACATTTAATGCTTTACAGTTTTAAAGAAATGTATTTCCAATTCATTTTGGTCAGACTGAAATGGAAAATTTAGACCAGGGTATTAGTTTTCTTTTCTTTCTTTGCAAATTTTTTGGATACCTGATGTTATTAGGCTTGAGTTTCTCTCACCTAAAGCAATTAAAGGAAATAACAATAGCTGGCAGTTTAGCTCTTATGCAAGAAAAATAAAAGTGGGTCTGCCACTAGTATGTGTGCTCCAGCAGCTACTGGGGATTCACATTCTTTGTGAGACAGAGCAGGCATTTCAGCGTATTTCTCAACAACCTCTATTTCTCCACACCTTCATTGTGCAAAGAAATCTCCTTGGAACATAACTGGCATCTAATATAAACTTTTAATAAGAAAAAAAAAAAAAGCAAACCAGCAAACCCATGCAGAATTAAAGAACAAAAGACTATCAGTATTTTTTATTTTGTATAAAGCAATTTGAGATCCTAGAATTATACCTTTCATCTCTAAATAGCAAGATACACTTTTTCATCATTTTAGAAAATTACCAGTTGAAATGCCTGTTTTTCTGAGCTTGCTGTGTGGGATGGTGTTTTCAAAAGTACCCACATTTTCCTTTCTGCACACATGTATCAATAAACCTGAACAGTTTCAAGTACAGCAAGGCATAGTTTTTCTATACAAAAGCTGTACTGGGTTGCCTCTTCAAAAGTCAGTTTTCCTACCTGGAAGAAGTGGTAAATCTCTTCCTCCTGCATGCTCCTGACCAGTCTTACAAAACCATTATGAGTTAATAAAAGAATAAAGTACCTGGATTTGTAAGCTTCTCTTCAAGCTCAGCCTGAGTTGTTACACTCTCAGACTTTGGGGAATGGATGATGAGAACAACAGACCCAGCGCAGCTCAGCAAACATCCCAGCTTGCCAAGAATGTTCAGCTTTTCTTTCAGTAAGTAAGAAGCTAAAATAGACCTTTCACAAAGAGGAAGAGAATTAAAAGTTTGACTACATCCTGTTAATAATGCTGTAACAGTCTGTGCCACATGAATTCCCCTCTTAAAGGAATAGTATCAAATGTTGGTGGACCTTTGACCAAATACTGACACATCCTCAAAATTAATTTGACTTATCTTAAGAAAGATTCATCCAGTTACAGTCTTACTTATCCTTGATGTCTCATCTCAGGGAAAAAAACCCAGAACAACACTCCCTCCTCTCTTCCCCCAAATCCCAACATATCCAAACCAAAAAACCACAAAAACCCCAACACCTCAAAAACCACCACCACATGACCCCCTCCAAAAAAACCTGCAAACCATAGATCTGTCACCCAAGGCAGGTATCTACCCATTAACAATTCGGTGAGCTGTCACAAAGCCCTGTTTTATAGGTGCTACATAGTCCGGAGATAAAAGTGACTTGGTTACAAAGATCACAGGGCTCGGCTCAGACATGTGGCTGACCAAAATACACAAAATTATGTGACATAGGATAAAATAATAGATGGTAAGCAAAGCACCATCAGCATGCTTCATAGTGTATTAAACTAAAGACAACCATGAAGCCCGTACAAAGCAATACACTCTACTACTACACTGGCCATCTACGCTCTGAAGCAGATGACCAGTGCAGTCAGATACATGATTCAGAAGGCAAAAGAAAAACATGGAGGCAATGCACAGCTCTGTTTTCAAAGAATTGTACTTTTTCACTGGAGCAGTTTCCCAGCTGTAGTTTAGCTATTCACAAAACATTTAGTTGCATATTAAACTCCTTAAACTCACTGCCTTTTTTGTTCCCCACCCTCCTCCGTGAACATAACATTCGAGAAACTGGGGGCATGCATATGCAAGGGGCTCCTTTGCTTCAGGGAACAGGCCAAATCCAATTAAATGAAAATCAGCATCAATAAACACATGTGGGCTTTGGATAGCAGGGGAGAGAAAGAATGTAGGACAAAAGGAAAGATCTACATAGTAAGGGAACTGTGAATAAGAGAATAGGCAGAAAAGTCCAGAATAACATAGTGAAGGGAGGAGGGGAAAAAACCCACATTTATCTGTTCCAGGTCATTAGTGATTGTTAAAGCAGAAGATCCTCAGGAACCCTTCTTCACCACTGCCTTCGCCCTACCCCTGACCTCCACCACTTTGCTTAGGAAAACGGGAATAGGTTCCATTATAAAACATCACTAACAGTCATAAGCCTTACATGTCAGTGGACCTCCAGTGACCACTGAGTCTATCTGACATTTCATAAAGTAGTAACAGCATTCAGGTTAAGAGCAAGAAAAGCAAACTCTTACCCAAATGGAACACCAAGAGCTCCCAAGGGTGTCACTAGCACAGTTGGGACTGCGGTGTACGCCAAGAAATTGCCTATTTGACCAAGAGCCACTGTGAAGAGAACCAGAAATAAGTTTTAAATCCCTTTCTACAAAGGAGCAATGAAAACTTACCCAATGCTGTTTGGGAAAGATGACCTAACTGGAAACCAGATGTTCCAGATTTGCTTAGCTCTGATAGTGTTGAACTTGAACAAAATGGATGGAATTTTTCTGTATTTTTCAATTATTTTTTAATATAGGGTTTATATTTGCCACACAAGAAGATCCAGGAAGGCACAGTAAATAATCTCATTTGCAGCTTCTCTTAGTTGAGTATAAATAAGAAACAGCAATGGATTATACTCAAATATCTCAATATTACACTCAACTACTTAAATAAGGAGGACTAAGAGTATATATAACCCATGATTTCATCTTTGGAACATGCACATATGTAACATAAATGCACTTGGTTATAGTCCCTAACAGCAGCGTTACCTTTTGGATGGGAAATAAGGAGAATACCAAGGAAAGGAATACACTAATGAAATACTAAGCACAGGCATAAGGGCTCTTCAGTACACAATGGACCATATTAAATTTTCACAATACTATATAACATCAAAAGTAATTCCTGACCAATATAAAAAGAACAGATCCCTGACAAGTCACAGTAACAGCCTCACAATCTTATTATATTCTTTCTCCCAATGAAAGCAAATTCCAAGATGTACCTCACTATTGCACATCACAGCTGCAATAAACAACTCATACGTTCGAGTTCTCAGCTAAAAAAGAAAAGCTGGATGGTTTTGCAAGTGCTTGCAAGTTTGTAATAGATCAACATGATGCTTGCATAGTTACAGGGTCTGTGGTAACTGGCAAGAACCTTGAGATTCAACACAAATTACATACAGCTCAAATTCTCAGTTGATATCAAGAGCCATTAACAGCATTTAAAAATATTTCAAGAATCCAAGCTGTCTTTATGCTCAGGCTGGCATTGCCCTCGGCTATCAAATGTTGTTACCATCATCCTGTTCTCTACACCTGCGAAGCACTGTGCAAGCATTAATTAATTTACCAAATTAGCTCACATTATCAGTAGCGCTGAAGACCTGTGTAACCTACAGGAAACAAAGGAGACAAACAAACTTACAAAACTGCAGAGTGTGGCAAAATTACACTAATTCAATTCTCTGAGGCTGTCTCTACAGGCAGGAGTGAGCCAGAGAAGTTAATGAGCAGCATTTCTAGAGCAGAGAGTCAGTCATGGTCTTCCTGCCCTTGGGAACAGAGTAACTCAGCTGTCAGCCTCTGGCTGGGTTTTCTGCAGACATATGTGGCAACTCTGGCATTATCTTCAAGGCATCCAAAGGCACTGGGCCAGATCTTGCACAGAGGACAGGCCATAGCTGGCACACCATATTTCTGCAGATTATATATACTTCCAAGTCACTCTGACAAAAAGTTGCTTTTTGGTTTTGGAGGTCCAGTGCCTTAACTTTCTGTTG
Organism: Psittacula echo; assembly: GCF_963264785.1. Classification (NCBI taxonomy): domain Eukaryota; kingdom Metazoa; phylum Chordata; class Aves; order Psittaciformes; family Psittacidae; genus Psittacula; species Psittacula echo. The sequence continues at coordinate 57,419,315 of NC_137736.1, forward strand.
GAAGAACTCTAACAGATAGCACCAACACTGAGGTCTCTAAAGCTTCAGACAAACTGCATGTATTGTAAGGCAACTGATCTTACCAGAGGTTTTCAGTATCACCATGGATTAATACTAACAGTCTCTTACCATTGCACGTGATAGACTGGGGCTAATTAAGATCAGTTTAAAAAAAAGAGAAAGAGTCTCAGTAACTGTTACCATCTATCTGATGTTGAGACCTTTGCTGCCAACCTATACAGTCCTCTCTGGATAGAAATTCCTCTCCAGACACATCAGTGCTGTAAGTCAAGACATTACTTCAGTTCTTGAAGACACACCAAGGTTTAAACTTGATAAAGGAGTACCAATATTTCTGAAGCTATTGCAACACAAAACTTGATGCACACTGACATGTCTACGTTAGCAAGAAGACCAGGAATAGATATGTACAGCAGATGTCTGCTCTACACATGCCAGGAGCTTTATTTCAGACTAACTTCTGCCTGCTCCCATAGGCTGAAAATCTATTTGCAGCTGGTGTGCATTAGGCATGTTCAGCCCAGTTTCATCTTAAAGTCAAGTTCAGGAGCTCCAACACTGCTCTACAACATGAAATAAAGCCCAGTCTGTAGAGATAAACAGGAGATTCGCTTTGCAAGTTTATTCTCCATATACAACAAAACACTAGCATAGATGTAGCCATTATAAAAACCAGTCACATCTAAACTGCCATCAAAACCTGCACTGAAACTAATTAATTAGCCAATTAATTAGTTTAGTACTCACTGAAATACCTGTGCACATGCTGCAATCACTCTTTTGACTATAGCGTCAGAAAAAATCCCTTAGCAGAATCTGTAGCCTTTCTTTTGCAGTCTTCAGTTATCCAGTGGATCCCAAGGCCCCAAAATGGCTAGGCAGTGTTATGCTGAGTCAGCATGCCAACATAGAAATGCTTGTTCACCATCGGAACAAATATTGTGAAAACAAGTTGGTAGAGTTTATGTGGGTTTTGTTAGTCATCCAAACTCCAAATTCCCTGCCAGAGAAAACCATGTCAGCTGTTACAATTTTATGCAGATAACTGGGGATATTGCTAATTCCCTGGGCACTGCCTTTCTCTGCATCCCAGAGATGTCTACCTGGCCCTTGCTGTTCATGACTTTTTGCAATTCTGAACTGATACTATCCTTAAGTAATTCTTCCTTTGATTCCTTTGTAAACTTACTGAGGCTTTGTTTTGAAATATGTGCACCTGGCTACTGGACAAAAGCCAACTGATACCATTCCCTTCAGCTGTTTGCCTTCATGCAATTCAGTCAGCTCTTTTAAGCGTGAAATCGTTTTCTCTGGTTCACCAAGATAAACTCCTGTAATAAAACCTCTCTTATTTTAACTTCTTCTGCTCGGAGATTCAAGGTGGGAGCCTCACAAGATAAACAACGGTGATCAATGCACAGATTTATTGCTCCTATTTGCAGTAGTAGTAATCCTGGCAGAGGAGGAAGCTGAAAGAACTACTTAAACTCAGGTTAAATTAACTGAGGATTTTCCTCTGAAGCTCTGTTGGCTTCTATACTTGCTATGGACTTTGTCCTTCAACATATCAATCTGCTTCCTTTCCTTTTGCATTGCTTGAAGACAATAAAAACCAAGATTTCCCTTGCTGCCACAAAATAAGGGGCACAACTGGACCCATACACTTCTCAGAAACAGCATCAGAACATTTCCAAATAATTCACAAAAGGCTGGATTGCAGTATGATTTTAAGCTCGTGGGTAGAAGTAGGGCTGAACTGCAAGATGAGAAAGCTAGCTGCTCCCTATGCTCAGGATTCACATTAGAGAGTGAACTTAGTGTGAGCCGAGTTTCCAAAGATAAGAGTAAAATTACACTGATCTCATATCAGCACCATACAAGGCTTCCCATTAATCTTGTGGATTAAAAGCAAAACTGAAACTGTATCTGTTGAACTAGAAATCAGAAGGACTTTATTTTTTAATTAATCAAGGCTGGCAAAGTGCTTTCTGATCTAAAATATAACATATGCTCAATGAGCCCTTTTGTGCAGAGTGACATTCTCTTATTCAGCCTTGACTTTTATTAGAAACTCAGAAGACCAGCTCAATCCAGAGACACAAACCGTGCAGGAACCCAGAGTCAGAGCAGTGTGTGGCTGCCAAGGGCTGCAAGTACCAAACAGTTCAGAAATGTGGAAAGATGTCTGACTCAGGTTTGTCCCTGCTCTTTGCCTTCTCAAACACTGTCAGCCACAGTAGCCAGAGTGAGAGTTTACTAAAGGTGAGGTATTTCTGACGGATAGGAATTTTGTGACAAATGAGCATGAGATTCAAGATGAGAACCCAGATTTCCTGATGTCTTGTTTCACCATCTAAGTGTAACTTGTGTCAATAAAAATTAAACCTTTAAAAATACTTACTTGCAATAGTGCCAGACCACCATACTATATCTGTTAAGTACGAAGTACCTGGAAGAGGAAGTACAGGAAGATAAATTAGGAAAATATGAATTTGCAATATTGGAACTACAAAACAGAATCATTTCAACAGTCTCAGCTATTAATGACCTTCATCTTAACCCCATTCTCCAATGTAACTGAGTGTGAGTAAATAGTGTACTCAGCTTTGGTCTAAGAGTCAGAGCTAGACTTTCCTAAGGCGATATATTAATCAGAAGTTCTAGAAGTACCTATGTGATGCTAACATGGTGTTACATACAAGAGCAAAATGTCAACGAGTACTTCTGAGGATGACATTTAAGCATACAGATTAGAACCAACACTAGGAGAACAGGAAACCTATGAAAAAACCCACGATTCGGATCAATTAGTTCACTAATATATTCTCAATAAAATTATATGGAAGAAACCGTAGCAGACAAATTGCTTTGGTACAGAGTTTTGGCAGTACTGATCCTCCTGCATTTGAGGACTACAAAGTGCTACGACTGAAGCCTCTGAATTCCTGACATACTACCCCGTTTCAAAGAGAGGAGTAAAAACTCTGGATCATCCGTGAGTGCCTCCCAAGCTCAAGGATGATTATTTTCACTGTCAGATTACAGGCTTTTGCCTTGGGATGCGCCAGGGGAGCCGGTGCCCAGCATTTTGTAAATTCTGCTTCTGTAGAACATCAAGGCTAATGACTGCTTACTAAACTAAAGCCTGGCCTCTGCCGGGTGCCACCTTGGCATCATGCTATGCTCTTGTGTTCTGCTCCTCTTTCTAGCAATTCAGCTCTGCATTTATTTGTGAAGATGCTCTCTCAAGAGTTGCTGGAGCAATACTCCAAAATCCCAGAAAACAAAAGAAAAACACAGTAATCCATAACTCTGGAGATGTATAAAATATTAAGCGCTTGGAAATCACACTATATAATTGAAATGAGATGGAAAGTGACTAATGAAGATGGCCAGCTTTAGAGTGGGCGTAATAATTTTTTAGACTTTTGTTACTGCATATAAAATAAAAACATTTTGGGGGGCACAAATTATAGAAAATATTGACTCAAGTAAGGTAACATTGCAAAATATTTGTCACCCACTTCTGTTGCTAACTGAGCCAGGATTACTAATCGCATTGATACTGCATTGATTCAATAGAGGAGACGGAAAAGACTTGAAGTGCCTCCTTGTAAATTATGCAACACCTACTGAAGCCAATGGAATAAAAAGACATCATCTGACACTGCCTTGGGCTCACAACTTTGGCCATCAGATTCGAGGCAGGACCTCACTACTTCACAACATTAAAGAGAAAAACCTGGAGTATCGCCTGGACTTCTCCACACTGAGCACAGCCATAGGAAATACTAGATTGCTCAGCGAGATACACAAATAAACATCAGTAATATCTTCAAAACAGGATGCTTTAGAGCTGCTAGCACTGCGAAGGCAGACACACGCCCGTCACTCACTTAACCCAGTGCTGTACTGAAAGCTCTTCAGGAATGATTAGCCCCAACTGCACTGCAAAATGAGAACTTTCTCCAAGTGCCCTGGGATGGAAAGCCGCTCCTTTCTCTTGAGGCTTCCCATTGCTTATCTTACAAAACAGTATTTGTATTTATGATGCAAATGTGATCTCTCTGTGGACAATAAAACTGGATTACAGCCATCTTGGAGGGAAAGTCTGTGCTCACACAACAGTACTTTGGCTGAGGCCCTTTACTGTAAGGTCATTGCAGGAAAGACAAAATAAACTTGTTAGCTCAGGCTGACAGCTGGTAGTAATGTAGTTGCAAGCTTGCTCTACATGCTGGATGCAGTGGGCAGTGGAAATGCACTGCTGCTGTAACACTAACCACCTCAAAGACATGCATAGAATCATGTATCTGTGTGTATTTACATACAAACATATACAGAGAAAATACCTAGCATGTCCTGGTCACTAAAAAGGATTTTTCATAAGGAAGGGTTCCCAGAACCTATGGGCACATGCTCACATGCACAGACACCACCTACAAATCAAATGGTCATTAACCATATAAATACAATTAAAAGGCATCATGCAACCTGTGTTTATAGAGTGTTCCCCTCACATAAAAGCATGACGTTAAGAACAAATAAATACATTGCATTTTTCCATACTCAAAGCATCAAGATGCAACTAGCACGGGCTATTCAGAAGTTACATGCTTTGGAGAAGCTCAAATTTCAGAATAAAAACCAGATGATCTTTACAGTCAGTGAATTTACAGCTTCGTTTTAGCTATACTGTCTAGACAGCACAGTAAGTTCCTGAATATGTTCATCTTGGGAAACAAGAATGAATTATGGGATTTCAGCATGAAAAATAAATGAAAGAACTGATTTCATGTTATTGCTGTGCCTTTCTTCTCTACAAAAAGAAACCGCCACGTGACTGATGTAACTTGCCATGTGTGTGTCCGTGTGGAAGAGCTAGAATAAACAACTAAGAAGCCGTGCTGGTGCTGCCCATGGCAAGAAACCAGCTCAGCCAGAGAAATGGGTAGAAAAGTCTCACAAGTACCTGAAAATGCCGCAAGAGAAACCCGTGTACGGGGACACACGCATACACACGAGCCCCGCTGTTGTGTTACAGCGTGATGAAGGCCAGTCAGCTGGCCATACATCCATCGGGAAGCTGTTGCTGCTGTTCACGTTAATACACCCTCAGGGCCCTTCACCTGCCGCCCCCTCTGTAATTTACCATCACATCCCTCACGCTGACCGCGCTCCAGTCACCGACCTCTGATGCCAAACACGCTTAAGGTGATAAATTGAGGCCGGCTCCCCTGGTCCAGCGCCTGGACGATGCTCCCTGCTGCAGGGGTCTGCCACGACCCGGGAGCGCCTCATCCCGCATCGTCCGTCCCCCCCAACCCTTCCTCGCCCTGGTCGGCAGCGCCGCAGCGAGGGGCAGCCGCGGCCCTTCCGCGCGGGCTGCGCGGGTGCCAGGGGCGGGAGCGGCCTTGGGGGAGGTGCCGGGGACGATGCTCCGGTGCAGAGGGGAGAGGGAGGCTGTGGAGCCGCCACCGCAGCGCCGGACCCCTACCTCTCCCGCGGGCCCGCACGATCCCCTTCTTCTGCAGGACGAAGGTGGAGCCATTCACCAGGCTGGAGACCACGGCCACGCTCAAGCCCAGCGACACGGCGGCAGGGCCGGGGCTCTGCGCTGCCCCATCGCCCGTTGCCGCACCGACCGCCATCCGCATCGCCCCGTCGACAGAGCTACTGCCACCGCGGCTGCCAGGGCCCAGCGCACCCGGCCACGGCTCTGCGCCGGACCCGCCCAGCCCCGCCCTGCGCTGCGCCGCGCCGGGGGCGGCTCCGGCTCCAGGCGGCGGCGGCGGCAACCGCGGCTCCTGGCGCGCGTCCCGCGCGGGGACGGCAGCAGGATGACGTCATAGCAACGGCATCGCTGTCCCCTACACCCCCCACAAACCAACCACCACTCTGACGTCACGGCTCTGTGCCGCCCTTCTCCGCGCCGGCACCGCGGGGGCACAGGCGGAACCGCGCAGTGCTTTGGGGTGCGGGGAGCGGGGTCGGAGCGGGTTTTCGGCATGGGGAAATACGGAGCAGAAGCTGCGGTCCCCGCGGGAGGGAGCTGCGAGCGTCTGTGGGCAGGGGAACAGGGGAGGCGTGCAGAGGGATGCGGGGGGACAAGGGGACGGGGGGAGACGAGCAGAAGGATGCGGGACAAGAGCGTGCAGCAGGACAGAGGGGTGTGAGAGGACAGTGGGACTTGGGGAAACGTGCAGAGAGGTGTGGAGGGAAAGGGCGTGCAACAGAACAGAGGGAGGCAGGGGACGGGGGGAGATGTGCAGAGGGATGCGGGAGGACAGGAGGGTGCAGCAGAGCACAGGGATGCGGGAGGACATGGGGACTTGGGGAGATGCGCAGAGGGATGCGGTAGACAGGGGACGAGGGTAGACGTGCAGAGGGACAAGGCCTTGGGAACCCCGCCGGGCCAGGGTTTCCGGCTGGGAGCAGCGCTGCTCTCCGGCGCTCTCGTTTTCCTCGGGCTTGGGCGGGGGCTCCAGGCTGCCACTGCGGCTCCAGCCACGGCCTGGATCTGCAGCTCTCCATCCTCCGCGGCGCGGGGTCATCTCTCTCTCTTTGAGAAAACAGTCTCTCAAAGCATGAAGTGCTGAGCTGAAAGCAATCTTGCTTGCTAGGCAGAAATACTTTCTAGCACATATTTCATTGCAGTTCTTACCATTCCCAGATATGCGTTGAAATAAACCAATCCATAAATGGATTCCTGGAGCAACATCCATTGAAGGAAATGGGATATGGTACCTTGGCTTACTGTAAATGACAGTGGATGTTTTTGTCATTTGTAACTATTGGGCATAGTTCTTAGTATAAATTTTAACATTCCCAGGAAATAGGAGTTTAGAGAAGAAGCAAACTCCTGAAAATGTTTCTCTTGTTAGCATATTTCACAGTTTGCCCACACTGCTTGAGGCAGCTGGCCTAGGAAGGCACAGAAAGGCTGCAGTATGCTTTTGTTAAGGTTTAATGGCAAGAAGATGTACTACTTACTGCAGTGTTGCCCATATTCTCACCTAGGCTGCTTCATTGGGTCATTGTATAACTATTGAATGCTATGGAAGAGGATCCATCAAGGTGAGACTCACAATACCTGCAAAATGGGAACATGGGAGGTGGAAGAACAGTTATCCATAGCAACCCTTGGAAACAAAGATAGAGGTGAAGACTACAGGCTAATTATAAATATCCATTTCTGATCTATATACAGCCTAGTAACATGTACAGTGAAATTTATTACAGGAAATAATTTATTCTTGCACAGTGGAAAAATGGTGGTATATATATTTAACAGCCTTTGCATTTAATTATCAGGCAAGTTTCTAAACAAAGCTCAAACCTGACCCAGCTCTCTGGTGTGGTTGAAATAAGACAAAACCAGGTACCAGAGATCTCAAGAAAATTGGTTTTTTCTTTCTAGGCTTGACATTTTAATCTCCTAATTGTGGAACTTACATATGCCTTTCTAACGTACATGTTTGAATAGGTAATTCCAAATACTCTTTATCAGCCTTATTCAGTTAGTAGAAATTACACTTGCCATATAATAGTTGTAGTGTTCTTAAGGGTTAGTAATAGACTAAAATAATAAGCACAGTGCTGATAACTATTGAATTTGCACGTATTTTGAAAAACAAAGCCTGACTTCACTAAGGTCTTATAAGATCACTTGATGCAAATAAATCTGCATTATCTAGTTTACAAACATTTTGGACCAAAACCTCAAAGATAACATCTGTTATCATCACTTGAATGGAAATCAGATGACCTTTCTTAAACAATTACACATATACAGTATATAAACTCCTAAGGCCCATCTAGTCTTTAGAGACTGAGTTTTGTTGTGATGGTATCGTTCTTCTTCCCAAAGTTGTGTCATCATGTTTGCAGCATTGCAGAACAACATGCTTTGGGTTAGTTTGGCTTCTGTGTTGCAATACTGCCATATTACTGATGTCATGGCAGTCTGATGTCTCATGAACACACAAATTGCATAGGAGGAACCTCAGACGTGGCATTTCCTCCAGCAAGCTCTGCCTCTCTTTATCAGTTTTATCCAACTCCAAGCTAAGCACTTGTAGTACTTCTAGTTCCATGCTTATTGGCTACTTACTGCTTAATTCAAGCAATGTGTGAGTGCTGGTATAAAAAGCATACAGGTTGCTTTACCAAGTAGCTAACTCTGCACTGGTAGAGTATGGCTATTCAGGATCAACCAAGAGGTAGGAGCAGTATGTAACAGGCTTCTGTAGGGCTCCTACCTGGAGGAAGGGATGAGGTAAGTCTCTTAGAAGGGAATGAGCAAAGTTGGCAGAGGTTCCAACATAATTTTGCAGGGGCAATGGACCTTTTCCGGTTAGGAAGGGGTTTTCCCTGATCTGAAGGGGGAGAAAAATGCTTATGCCTGATCTAAAGGAGTGTATTGTTTCCTCTGTAATGGCTTCGATTCCTCTGCTCTGTTTGTTTTATGTAAGTAAAAGTTTTTTGTTTTCTTTCTTTTTTTTTTTTTTTTTTTTTTTTTTAATTAAGCAGTTGTTGGAGTGTTTTTTCTAGGCTAGAGGAAAATCAGATCATCCTGTATCTGACATGGAATGAAAACACAGTAGCTGTGCCCAGAAGATAATCTGAAGCTCCTTATAAAATGGCTGGGAGAGAAGGGTGGAAGTTTACTAACAGTTTATCAGACCCTGAGGCAACAGTAGTAATTCTGCTTGGCAGAAGCACTATAGAGATTCACCTTGCCAGCAATTGAAGCAGTAGGAACTGAGACTCCAAAGAAAGCAGCAAGAAGACAGTGGCAATCCTTGCTACTTTTTCCCATCTCTTGAAAACCAAAGACGACAGAAAGAGCAGTTGTATAAATGCTTGTGTAATGGTCCACTGAATCTAGGCCTGAGGATGACCTAAAAGTCCTTTCTAAGGAGCCTTGAGCAGTTGTCTGGAGTATAAAAGTGGCTTTGCTATAAGTGGGCCCCCACTGGTATGAGTGGGTCCTGCTTTGGCAAGGAAATGACTTGAGACTTGTTTGTAATCTAGATCTTGATTTACTATGGGCATCCATACCTGTGGATGGGAGAATGGAAACCTGCTGAAAGGAACTGCACTGCACTGATGGGACCTGTCAGCTTTTTTGCTCTCTCCTCTGTTAATAAAGACTTTGTTGAACTGGACCAGAGAGGACAGTGTAGAGTCTTCAGGTGCAGATGTAGGCTTTTAAAGTCCACAGTGGTCCTTATGAAATGAAATCATAGCACTGAGCTCTGCTGCACTGTAGACAGTGGCCACAAGACTCCTGAAACCATCCTCTGAAGCTGGAACTCAAGGAAACCAAGCTCAGTCTTGATGTCTGAATTTGAATGTCTAAAACAGCAATAAAATGTTACATATATATAAAAATATACAATATAAATAATAAATATATATATTTCGTTTATATCCTATCTGCAATATGGGAGGTCACCCAAGCTTCTGTAGTCTCTTTCCTATGGGTTAGAAGAAGAAAGGCTGCCCTTGGGGTACACCAGTTCTCTTCCAGGGCAGAGCAAGGGGCTGCAAATCAGTGCAATCCAGTCCAGTCTTGAGTGAAAAAGTGAGGTTTCTTTTCTTCTCTTAGGTTTCCTTTGTTAAAAGTTCATGCAACAGAGTTTGTTATTGATGTGCAATTCTTAAAGTTTGGTCTGAATGAGTAATAGCTGCTGTCACTTTTGCTCATGGAAACCAAATTCTCTGCTAAATGACAGTGGCTGCAATTCTGGAGTTTTGGAGAACTTCAGCATCCTTCCTGAAGAGATGGTACAAGACTGATATTAGGTTATTGACAGGGAAAGCATGGCATGTATACTGCAGAGAGGCACCGGTTCAGCTCTCCTACAAGGAAAACAGATCTCTTCAGAGAGACTGTATTCTTGGTACAGCAGGCAGAAGCTAGACAGCTAGTTCTGATGCATGTTCATGATCACACTGCAGAGAAACTGCACTAGTTAACATCATGGCTACTCACATTTGCTGTGCAGAAATCAATTCTAGATTCTCCGTGACTAGGGAACACAGGAAAAAGCAAATTTTCTAGTTAATCTTATAGCAGATGATGCAGTCTACCTATCTTAGCTGCTAACACTGACCAGGGTGTTCTCTTCTATACTGATTTCCAGAAGTTGAATACATCAGCTTAAATGTGATAAATATAGTATATGTATATCCAGTTCCTTGTCTTCATGTATTAGAAGGCTGGTGAAAGCCTAGCATACATTAGTATTTCAGCATGAACCTTGAGAGCAAGTCTTCCAATGAAGGTTTTGTCATCACAATCTTTAAAAAATAAAAAGCAGGCTCTATCACAATGTTGTTTAAGAAGAATTTGACCATCTTTCCCAGACCTTGGTTGCTAATTAGCCACATTACCTTCTCTTTGAGCTAAAAGGAGTTCCGGCCTATGTTTTAGACTTACAGATGTTGTCAGTATGTTATTGTAAACTTTGACATGGTGATCTACATCATTTCATAAGCTGCATACCAAACTAGTGGCTAGTAATCACTGAATCACCTGTGGTGGCAGTCTCTTCCCGTTATACCAGGCAGCTGCTGAATTCAATGAGCACCAAGTTTTAGGGTATACCTTGGAGACTTGGACAACTCAAATTCTCTGAAGAACACTGAAGGCGCTTCTCCTCCTAATCAAGTAAACTGTCTCATAAAATATGCTGGGTAGTTCCAACAATTTATTTATATGGATTTTCTACTACATTGGTCCTTAGAAAATACCTTTTTTAGCAGACAGCTCAGAGAATATAGCAGTCAGCTGCCTTCTCAGAGATCAATCTTTGTAATGTTGAGTGCATCCTGTATTCTAAAGCCTGAGTTTCGTTGTAAAGTTTATTTTTCTATGGGTATTTTTGAATAGGGTTTCAAGGCAGTATTGTTGGAAGACTGAAAATGGTTGCAAAGTATCTGAACTGGATTTTTTTGTCATCAAACTGAACAATAGGGTACTAATCTCATCATGAGAATGGCCTACATTGAACTACTCTTCTCTTGAAGCTTCACTTTCAATAGACCATGCATTTGCAAACTGTAAGCCATTGAGCTCCTGGGACTCATTTAATTTTTGGTGTTTACAATATACCACCATCCTAGTAATGTGTTTTATCTACTAAGTATGTGTCTTCTCAGCAGCAAAGCTACATCTCTGATTTCTCTCACCATTGCCCCTGAGGGTACAAAGAAGCAGCCTGTGTGCTCTGGGAGAACAGTACTGAGAAACTGGGGTTCCCAGGGCTTAAACAGGGTCCTGGCAGGAGAAATGGTGACGAGCCGATACAAGGATGATGGACGGATGCACACAGTTTCTCAGAAGAGTCCACCAGAGAGTGCATGGCAGAAGGAGGCTTTTCATGAAGTTCCTCTGCTCCAAGTGAGGACAGCAGAGCCAACTATTTTAGTATTTAATATTTGTTGTGGTTTAACCCCAGCCAGCAAGTTAGAATGACACAGCTGCTCACTCACCCCTGCAGCAGGATGGGGGAAAGAAGTGAGAAAACTTGTGGTTTGGGATAAAGACAGTTTAATGGGACAGAAAAGGACAAAAATAATACTGATGATAATATTAACAATAATGACAAGGATAATAATAAAAGAATTGGAATATACAAAACAAGTGATGCACAATGTAGTTGCTCACCACGTGCTGACCAATGCCCAGCCAGTTCCTGAATAGTGTTCCCTGGCCAGCTTTCCCCATGGTTTACATATGGAACATGATGTCACAAGGTATGGAATATCCCTTCAGTCAGTTAGGGGCAGCTGTCCTGGCTGTGTTCCCTCCTAACTCCTTGTGCACCCCAGCCTACTCACTGGCAGAGCACGAGAAGCTGAGAAGTCCTTGACTTAGTTTAAACACTACTTAGTAACAACTAAAACGTTGGTGTGTTATCAGTATTATTCTCCTACTAAATCTAAACCACAGCACTGTAGCAGCTACTAGGAAGAAAATAAACTCTATCCCAGACAAAACCAGGACGGTATTTAATATTTAAAACCAAGCTTAATATTTAAAAGGGAGCTGGTTTAAAAGCTGTAATGAAAGACAGCTGTGGTAGTTACTTATCTAAGGTGTAAGGGAACCAGTTGGCATGAGGTTAATCTCACTGTGTTCGGCGGATGGTATTATCCCATAATCATTCCACATGTTGATCTGCACCTTTTAATAAGACAAGACTATATTTATATTAAGTGTAACATTAAGATGTTAGGCAATATCAGAGGGGCACCTTCTAGGGAAATTCATTCATCTTCTCTAAATCCTAGCAATGTCTATGCTGAAAAGTAATTTTTCATAGTAGCTAAGGGGCCTATTATGTGATAGGTCATGTTGTATATAATGGATCCTAACAAAGTGGGTTTTAGTGATGACTAAAATTGGTTGAATTTGGTCTGAATTCATGCAAAGCAGCCAAGCCGACACAGATAGTAACTAACTCAGGTGAAACTGGAAGTCATGTTTCTCATCCTTAGCAGATGAACTACCAAGAATGCAGGACGATTATTAGACTGAGTTACTGAGTTTCTTCTTATTTCAGCTATTTTACTTAAGCATTTGGGGTGTCTTTGACATACATGTGTTCTAAACATTTCTTTGATAGTGTTTGCTTCTCAAATACTGACTCCAAAGGGGTCAGTTGCTCTTACAGTTCTACTGCTAGTTGTCACAGTGTTACATTTATCCTGGATTTATGAAGGTACACTGACAATAACTGACTTACACACAAAAGGTATTAGGGTTTCTACACACTCAAAATGAGATCTGAGTGCTCAGCTGTTACTTACTTTGAAGTGACTAAAAACATTTACTAGCCACATGAGATGTCCGTCAAATATTGTAGGTAGTGTAAGCCTTCAGGGCAAGTCTTCCTGTGTACAGACTGCAGAGAGATAAAGTGGTCTTTAATGTACATCATACTATCTCTAATTTTAATTATTAAGAGTATTTTAATTATGATTTTAATGATAACCACTGCTGAAATGAGGTGTTGTGGTTGAGAGTCATGCATGACTGTTACAAATAATAGTGTCTCAGGTCTAATGATCTAATCTGAAACTCAATGAATTATGAGGTTCCTTTGTCAAATTAAAGTGACTTAAAAAAGAAACAGAACAAAACAACACTTTTAAAATGGAACCTGTGAAAAAAGGAGTATTTTTGTAGCTTTTGTCTCAGGACATCTTTCCTTCAAATGAGGCTGACTGCATAACAGCACTGTGAAAGGCAGATAATTGCTACTTCAGCAATAGAACAGCAGGAATGCCTGAAACTCCTTCCTCTCTGAGATTTAGCCAGTAGCTGAAACAGATTAATTCTCTACCTTAATGTTTCTTTTGGACTCTGTTTGGCTGACTTCAGTTTTGCCAACCCCCAAAATTAATATTTGGGAGACTTCCCTCTTTTTGCCCTTAAATAAATCATTGTTTGTGAATTTTGTTCTCTTTGCTGCCTCCTTTTAACTTCTGCCGCACTCAGAGCTCAGGGACAATGACAGGTGCAGTAACACCTGCCAGGTTAGAGCAGGGAATGCTTTCAACTGCTGTTGTCAGAGCTCCCTCTCCTCAAAAAGCCAAAAGCCAGCAGGATTTTGAGATGGGCCATAATCAGTTGTGTAGGGTGAAGGAGATATGCCAGTTGCAGTATCAAGTAGGAAAACAGAAATCTTAGCTCATGAACCAGAAGCATACTTCACTAATACTGCACTGCACCCAGGACTACATCCAGGCTTAGAAGGAATACACATTTTGGGTAGAGGCTGGTTCTTCCAGCAGGCTCCTATACCCATGCCAATGCTTCCTGCTGTGGGAATGGCTGAAGAGCACTCTGCATATAAGCTACCCTGCACAATTCACGGGGGACTACCACACATTAGCACATTCTTTTTTCTGTCTTTGCAATGAGAATGTGGACAAGTGGTTGCTGATAATCCATAAGGATGTAAAAGTGCTCTTCCCTTTAGAGCACTTATATCATAAAACACAAAATAAAGATCTTATAACATTATCTGAATAATGAGAAAAGCAGTAGTAGTAGAATGAAAGCCATGGCTTGCCTTGCTGCTATAACGTAGGCTGCAGCCTGCAGTAGCTTGAGGAAATGACCACCATGGTCATCATGATGCGCTGAGACAAAGTGGATGGAAATTTTTCTTTCTATCAAGTAAGAAAACAGCCTGCTATTTGCAGTAGTGCTTAAAGCAAATGCATGCAAACACTTGCTCATCTGAACTGTGAAATGAATACATTACAGTTAGCCTCTGAGATTCAGTACTGAGCTCTTCCCAGTATTTAAGATGAAGACATGGATTTACTGACACCAGAGTGCTGAGCAGGAAGTAGCACACCTAAATGTCATCTGAGAGAAGGCTGTGAGCCTTCTTTTCCACTGGTTCACTAAGGTTTGGGCATCTTCCATGCACAGAGGATTGCAAGAAGGAGTATACAGGTTTTTGAGTACACAGTGATTATCCATTGGTGAAAGCACATACAAGAGAGCTAGGTTCAGTGTGCCTAGGATGCAAGCCCCAGCACCCCAGGGTGACATGTTCTTGTTGGCTACACAGTTGTCAGTCATGTGGGAAAACACCAGTCTTTGTTGCTCTTTGGAGCAGGCTAATCCTCTGTCTTGATTAGTTGCTGTCTTCTACCTTCTGTCTTTTTTCCTCAGTTTTCTAACTTTCTCATTAGTGGTTTTCTCTTGAGGCCTTGAGTTAATAACTAATATGAGTCAACAATTCAACTTTTTGTTTGTGTGTGTGCTTTTCTTATCTTGCTTGGCTGCCTCACTGCCTGACAGCAATTTTCTTCAGTAAAGCCCCACATCCTAATTAATTAATTGGACCCTGGGCTGTGGGCTATTGTTTATGATCTTTGGAGAGGACATGGCATTTTAGCACAGCTATTCTCAAACTGTTAATGGTTGCTCCATTAGGGACTTGGGGAATACATCTCCTAGTGAGGGAAAGTGGCCCATCCCCAGGAAGCTGCTGAGAGATGAGTAGAGAAGGGAGGAAAGCCAGAAGATGGTTTGGGAACATAGCCAGGAGGTGAAGAAGTGCTTAAAAGGTTCTCTTTGGGTGAGGTGACAGGCAGCACCAAGAAGTGTGACTGAGGGAACCCATGGATTTTGAGGGCTGTTGATAAAAGCTGCTTTCTCTTGTTCTTTCTGGTCTGGGTGTCCCTGCTGAGGGGTACTGGTTTGGCTTGCAGCAGTTACGGACTTCTGCTTCCTTTCTCAGCCTGGCTGTTAGGAGCACTTTCACTCCTTTCTCTCTCTGCCCTCTCATTGCCATGTCCTCTGCTGAGCTTGAGCTTGAGCTGAGCTTGAGCCAGCACCTATGTAAACCAAAAGCAACTCTTACGTGGGAAGTACACCCAAAATCCAGAACCTACTTATGGTGAGGGGGATGTAGAGAAGGAATCTGAGGACTGCTGGCTCAGTGCATCTTCTCCCACACTGCTGAGGAGGAAGTGGCACTTCTCTGCATCCCAAAATAGCATGGCAACATTTGAATGCCCAAATGGCACTGTGTGCATATATGACAGGGGTTTCTCCTTTGCACAGGAAATACCTCTGTAGTGGACGAGTCATGCCAGTACCTGGCTGGCTCCCAGAGGAAGAGCTGGGGAACCTGTGGGGACAGATGCTCACACTGAAGAAATCACAGGTAGCATCCATCCATCTTCTCTGGCCCTTCTAGGCAGTTGTGCAGCCTGTCAGCCCTGCCTAGCAGTGACCTAGGTGTAAATATTTCAGTGCATTGTTGTTGATAAGCTCCCACTGTCCTTTGGGGTGATGCTCAGAGGTGCTCCCTCCATCAGAGGGAGACTTAGGTCTACCTCCTGTCATCAAATGATCATCCATACAAAACCTAATAGCTGGGAAACCCGTCATTTTGGCTGATGGTTTTCACTTGTTATGTGACAGAATATGTCGACAGGTCTCTCTCCTTCTCTGGAGTTCCCTCGCTGCTGTTCTTTTGGTGGGCTTTTGTTTTTGGTTGGTTTTTTTTTTAGCAAACTTCAAACCCTTCTGCTGTTCTACTCTTCCAAGTATTTTCTGGTTGCTTACCTAGGTTCCAATGATTAATGCTTTGGAAGAGGTGAAACTCTGTGTTTTCTATCTCCTTTCTAGTCAGACAGTTAAATACTATGCAATAGGTTTCTTACACTGAAATGAAGTGTGGGAGAAATGGGAGATCAAGACAGTTTCTTGAGCTTTTATACAACAGTAATTGTTAACTTTGGCCTCCTACCTATATGCTACAATTGAATGAACAGAGCCCTTGCTATGAAACTAGTTTTCTTCAGTTGCAAACTGAATCAGCAACTTAACTATAGCACGTATATTTTTATAGTTGGTTAATTTGGCAGTCTGGCCAGTTTAGATGGCCCATGTGGGTTAAACACAAAGTACATTTAAAACAATGGTTCAGACAAGAAATGGCCAAATTCAGGCTTCCCATGCAATTTTAATATCGCCCTCTAGTGAAAGCATATGCTGATACAGCAATATTGTATCATAAAGCTGTGGATCACTGTATCATTACAAGAAAGGTAGAAGTCAGGAAGGAGAGTACTGTGAGCCAGAGGGAGGTAATCATGTGCCTTTAGAATAAGCCAGTTTAGTTTTTAACATCTTAAATGGATTAAGAAACTTAAACAGGTATGAAAGGACATAGAAAATTGTAGTACATGCACTTAGTAAATCATTGCTTCAGTGAGATAAAAACGTTTACTAGCTTCATATTTGGTTGCTTCTGGATGCTGATCTGTGCCTGTGATTCCAAGACATCTAATCTTACCATCTGCTTAGCTGGGTATGTATTTAAATAGCTGGTTAGACTGTGATGATTCTCGTTCCCTGTTTCTGTGCTGTATTGTTCTCTAATGTCATTGACATGCTTGGGAAGAGTAGAGAAAAACAATGTTGTTATCACCTTTGAAAAAGAGAGATTAGAATTTTTGTCTGACACTTACACCATGGAAAACTGGTCAGTGAAACAGCAGAGTAAGTTTTGTGTAATGCTTTTTCTTTTCAGCATCTCTGCACGTTCCTCCCACAATGTGGAGCTCTCTCACCAGTGAAATGGGAAGATGGGCTGGTAAATTCTAAACTTGTACTGAAGAGCAGCACTATGCTAAACTCTTGGGTGGTAGGCCATCATTTTGGATGGAAGGATGATTATTAAAGAGGAGAGCATCATTGCGTCAGAGCATCATTACATCAGAGCATAGGTTAACACTTTTCTTCTAATGTCTTAACTGTTTTTCTATTGACTTAGTGAAGGAGATGCAATGTTTAAGATAAGCAGTCAGCTGCAAACCATCAGGTGAATACTTCCTGCTCTCAGGGTTGCAGCCCTTGGTTCCCGGGGTCTCTTTCCCTTCCTTGCCCAGCACTGAACTGGATTTTTTTAAATTATGGCTCATTCAAGGGCAAGATATTGGAAAGCTCAGAAGCTCAAACATACAGTCAGCTCTTATGAAATATGCAAAACCCAGGAACGCATAGCTGAAAGTAACACTTTATGTTTCTTTCAGAGACACAACTGATTTGAAATCCTCTGCAGCTAAGGCACAAGCTGACTCCAAACCCTGACAAATCTCATTCATAAGCTATTTCAGAATACTTAGGCCAGTGGCTGTCTGTACTACAGGGTTTACTGTACCTGTATAGACTGATTATACCAGCGTGTAGGTTTCTCCCCTCCTTCATGGCAATGGAAGGGAAAGGGAAAGGTGCTGAAAGATTTTAGCTGTCGTACAAGTCTTGATACATTTAATCTGTGCTACATGGGTACGAAAATGGAGAACACTAGTATGAGTGTGAAGTAGTATCCCTGTGACAGAAGTATTTTTAACTTGCCTGTGCTTCAACGTGGAACTATTGCATGTTGCATACCTATGAAGAAGTCATGCCAGTGGGCAGCAGGGAGAAAAGCTGCCTCTTTACCTCCTCCCCAGCTGCTGGGCTTTGATCATGCTACACTTTTTTGGCAGGGAGGCAGGAGAGACCCCATGGTTCAAAGGACACACTTTTCAGGTCCTTTTAACATGGCTGACCCAGCAGATCTGAGGCTAGCTGATCTTGCTCCACTACAAAAGGTTTACTCGGGAGCCCTTTGGCATGTTAACTTCAGGAGGAGGGACATCCAGCATTGTTTTTGGCTGACTCATGGCCTCTGAGCCACAGAGAAAGGTGTGGCCTCTAGACAGCCTGTGCATGGCCCTACAACCATGATATTCAACATCTCAATCCTGTGAATCTCCATATCAAAACACAATGCTCCTTGTGCCTACCGTTTTATTTTAAGGAGTACCATTTATGTGAAGATAGTGGAGCCTACAGGTCTACATTGCATGTAGACCAAGGCAATTCTGAGTTAGATATTTTATGTTCAATTACCCTACTAATGCTTAATTCAGTAAGATTTATTCAAAGGATTTCTCATTCACTGGTAGTAGGGCATAGTTCAGATGGGGCATAAACCCTTAGATGTATCTGTGAGAACGAAGAGGTCTGGAGGAGAACAAAGAACTTACTTGTTAAGAGCCTGAGGGCTTTACAATGCCTGCTGCTTCCTGGGGCTTTTGTTCTGTTTTCAAGGAGAGGCTGGGTAGGCTGTTGCTCTTAAGTGGTATTTTTGTGAGCAATCTTTATGAAAACAGAGAGGAGTGTTCCTAATTCTACCACTCACTGTGTTAAGTGCTCACTAATGTGCAAGATGCTTATGATCTAGTCTATGCTAAAAAAAACCCCCTAATCAGCTATGCAGTCTTTCATGCAATTGTTAAGATGTGCACTAGGTAAACAGTTTACACTTTCTTGAAACTCTGAATGATGCATTTCAGCTCAAATTTCTCATTTTGGGTCTCAACTCAAGGGAGACAGAGTTAAAGGGTCATATTTTTTGATACAGATTTCTGTACTGAGAATTTAGCCGTATGCAATATTACTGTGATGTAATTTCTGTGTTAAAGAAGACCTGTCTTTTTAAGGAGTTAAGGCTTAAGTTGTTAATGACATTGAGACCAAGTCAAATATATATGCTAATTGATACGCGGAGAGACTCCACAACTAGTAAAAGTTGTAAAGTAGGTATGCTTTTATTCAGCGCTGAGGTGCATCGGGATCGCTCCTCCAAAGTATGCACACCTCAGTGTCGTTTTCCCGCTACATTTATCCTCCAAAGTTACACGCCTATACATATTCATGATCTATCCCCGCTTCGTATTATAATGAGCTAAAAAGTCCTTTGCACATGCGCAGTGCCTCCCCGAGGTCATGGGTGAGGGTCTCAGGATGAAGTAAATGAGTCTTCCTCTTGTGGGCAGGGGTCTTCAGGATGAAGTAAATGAGTGTTCCTCTTCTTAAACTTTTCACCTTTATCACATCTGGATGCCCCAGTGATTACGCAAGTAGCTGAAACCAGCCATATCTGTCTGTCTTTGGATTAACTGATGAGCAACTGATATGTAGATGTGGTGAGGAGAAGGAGAAGAATGGTTAACTGATAAGGAGGATGTAGAAGACAATTCATGTTTAGTGGGACCCCTAAATTCCACAGACTTCCTGGCGCTAGCATTTCTCATATCAAGCCCCCTGTATCATCCTTATAGTAGTAACCTATGTGCAAATACATGTATAGCCTTTTATTCCTAAAGCCTAATGGGAAAAGATTTAAGGAAAGAAAGTGTCAAGTGGGAATTCCCATTTGTCCAGGTTTCCTTCAGGCCCTTCCCTGAAGCTCAGAACACAGGCAGAAGGAAGGAGACGAGGTGAAAGGCAGGCAGGGTTAGATGACAATTAATCATCCCATCCGTGCTCAAGGACTCTGCTGCCAGTAAATGTCGAAGCTGAATTCTCTCTGCAGCACTTGCTTGCCTGTTGAGAAGCAGGATTTGCAGATTTGCTTTTAGTAAAGGAGCGGATGCTGCTGAGGAGAACGGACATGCCGTAACTGGCTAGATCTATCTATAGCAGAAGCTAAAAACAGCACAGGCAGGTGAGTCCCTGATAGCACAACATGGGGGAACCACGCTGTCTCAGAGAGCAGCCAGTTATGGCTTGCTGCTACTTACTGGAAGGTAAGAGACAGCACATGTCTCTAATAGCCCTTTCCTCCCTTGGAAGAATAAAGCTTGAGGATAATCCCTGCCAACACAGGCATGAGTCCTTTTCCTCACAAGTAGTCTTGACCCCCACCAAAAGGCAGTTCCTATGAAATTATTGTATAAGTAGATGACTTGCAAACGAGACCTACCTGGCTCTGAGGCATTAAGTAAAAAGGGGGAAATGATTGTTCCATTTGTACCATTCCTTTTTTTTCCCCCTCAAATTCCAAGTACAAACAGAAGTTGATTTTTTTTTTTTTTTCAATCCCCCTAGAATAGTTATCTTCTTTTTTGGACTGTAAAAGGAGCTGGTTGTCTCTGAAAGGATGGAGATAAAAAATGAACTCATCCAATGACATTAGTAAGCCTAATGTTGACAAAAGCACTGAATCATTTGTTTTCCTTCTCACAGTGGTACATATAAATCAATAATTATATTTTTTGGCTCGAGCTCTAGTGTGATGAAGTAGGAGCAGTATCTGATGCTGTGGAAAATGCACTGCGTTGTGGCAACAACTGTAAATTCATGGAGCATGAACTGTGAATGAAAGGTGACCACAGCTTTTGAAGAATCTGTGCCCAAGTCCTATGGTGTCAGCCTGTCAGTGGTGCAGACACAAGGTTGGATTGACATTGATCCTAAGTAAAATAACAGGGGAAAAACTCATATAGCATTACATTACAAAAAAGTTAAAAGAGGATTGATGTAAGATTTGGAAAGCTTTCTTGTTAAGGAAAACAGATCTTAATCTTTGCTGAGATGACAAATTTAATAAAAGTAATTGTATATATTTAATAGACCCAGATTTCTTAAGATATTAGACTTTGTTTTGACCCAAAATTAGTTTTGTAGAGCATTAGGCAAGTACATATCAGATGAAGTAGTTGTGGGGTGAGCGATACCAAGACCATGAATATACACTAATACAGCTGTCATTGTGGAATCAGCAAATACACATGCCCCAGCGGGGCTCTGGACAGTACACAGACAATGAACCTTGCAGATGACACAGGGACAGGAAGAGTGCCCCACTCTCACCATTCAAAGAAACCTGCACTGTCACACAACCTGGGTTTCGTCAATTTTGGCCTAAGAGCAAATTACCACTTGCAGAAGGAGGGTATATGAGCTGAGCTAGAAGAGAAAGGGGAAGAGTATTCTTAAAAGCAGTTTGCTGTGAATAGGATTAGGCACCTTAGCGGACAAGCACCTGAATCTGCAATCCTGATATGCCAGAGCAAAGAGGACTTACGGAAGTAAGTAATGTGACACGGAATAGGATGTACTGTATATAGCATACTGAAATAGGACATGTAGCTCTGTTCATAAGGTTTTAAAAGCACATTGAAAAGCTAGTGATGTAGGAAAAAGCATGTAAATTATTTGAGAGATAAAAGAAAATGTCTGAGAGTGAACCACTTCAAGAACTTGGCTTACATCTCAACAGGCAATCAAAGGGTGATTTGATCAAAACATATAATCCCTTCCTTCATTGTGAGGGCGTATTGATGTTTTTCAGGGAAAAGCAGCACGAATGAGTAGTTATTAATTAGAAAGGGTTGTATTTCTTTGATTTTGTTTAGCAGTGCTGATGACCTGTTGCAGCAAACTCCTGAGGGAAGCAATGGAAGATCTGGTCAGGGAGCGTCAACTATGAGCTGCCCAGCAAAGCCATGGGAGTGAGGTGCAACAGCAGGGGAGGCAGGGGCAGTGACCCCACTGACAAGAGGTGCAGTCTCACAGTAGCGTGAGTGTAACCAGGTTTGTTCAACATATCACTGGACAAGTCCAAAGTGATGAATCAGGTCTGAGGTCAAGCTTGGAAGCCAAGACAGCAAGTCAAGGTCTGTATCATTGGTACATCCTGGACACAGTGGTGCTGCCATGTAGCTCAGGCAGAGATCAAGGGCAAGAGGGCAAGCGTCTCATCTTACAGGCATCTCTTGAGAGAAGAGAGGTGACCCACGACCAAGGCTTTTTACAGTTCTGATTCAAGACCGGACAGCTGCACTACAGATCAGCCTGGAGACCAAGCAGCCAAACCCCAATTAGCTGGGGCAAGACAGACTCGATCCCCCCCCAGATCTTTGCCTCTAGATGGCTTCACATCTAGGCTGGGTATGTATTTTATGCCATCTGTGTTTGATCCTAAAAGCATGAATTTGCACAGTTTATTCTACACTGAAAAACGGACTGGATGATGTAAGAATTCTGAAATCAAGGTCTACAGTTGTATGCATGAGCAAGTTGTAGAAGTTACATTCATTTAAGATGTGGGAGGTAATAAGGCAACACTGGGGGAGTTGATCATATAACATTTAGGGAAGAAGAACCATTGTATCTGGCTTTTCTTGCTTACTTATGCAAGCAGCTAGTCCAGTAATTCCAGCCACAATTTCCCTTTCTTGGTCCTTAATTGCACTGAAGTACTTAAATTCATATCCTGTTAGAATCCAAAATGTCAGGCTTTTCTGATTCTAAGGCCAGTAGTTCACTGCCATTTCTTGGTTTGTGTTATTCATTCCTGCTCCACTGTCTTCATTAGCTTTGATCTCATGAACCCGAGGCACTCAGTTCTTCCTCCCAGTATTCTGGCCACCTCATGGCTGTCCTGAAATGCTGGCAAGCATCTCCCTTCAGCCTCTGCTGCAGAGAAGCCCACTGCCCCCAGAGCCTCTCACACTGTGCAAATAAACTCTGCACACCAGAGTGTGTGTCTTCCAGGCTGGCTTCAGGCGGTGTTTATTCAGCCCATCAGCCATGCTTCAGGCTGTTGGGTCTTTGCTCTTGACGGACTCAGCTGCATCATGCAACACGATCTCTGAGCCAGGGCTTGGGCTACTCCAGCATCCCTTTAATTATATGAACAGGCCTTGGACAGAGAGGCAGAAGTGACCATACTTGAACCCCGCGATATTTATGGCTGTGACCCTTTCTAATAAAAACACACTTCAGCTGCTCTTTTTGTGTGCAAAAGGCAGAAGACTTCTTGTACAAGAGACATTGAATCAGCCACTTCAATGGGGTTCTAGTCACTGTACCTCTTACTGGCTTGAAGCTAAGGAATGCCTTTATGATTATAGCAGAAATATTCTGTTCTCATCATGATGAGAAGTCTCTCAGGTACCCTAGAAATTAACAGGCTTTTTGCAATGTATATTTATTTGGTGCATATTTTTTTTTAACTGATGCAGTGTAACTCCACCTTTAAGTATAAGGATAGAGTACTGGAAATAAGAATCTAATTATCTGTAAGGAACCCAGACAGAGCTGCAGCTCCTAAAATCTTTCTTCTCTCCAGTAATGGTAGGGTGGATAAAAATCACCCTCTCCTGTCCTTGATCTCCACAATGTCCTGGGTATGGTGAAATGGACAAGTTCCAAAATACACAAAGCTGTTAACCCTAATTGTTGTACAGTTTCAAATGCAACGGTTGCATAAATCTCTGGCTCTTCTCCCAGGCATTGATCCTGTTCTCCAATAAGCCTATTCTTAAATAGGAGAGGGGTTTTTCAAGGTCACTGAGATCATATGAGAGTTTTCTTGTAATATTTTTACACACTGAGATTACAAGGTTTGCTTAAAACTTTCAGCACTCCAGATGTGGTCTCAGCTTCAGCCAGTTGGTTGCTACAACTCAAGAAATTTTTAATTGATTTTTGCCAAGGTACTCTGGAGGTAATTCATCTGCTTACACTGCATACGGTAAATCCTTGTAAATATTTTTAGCAAACTCAGTAGTTTATGAGAGGTTCTGTTCAAAATAGGCAACAATAAAACTGTTCCAGACTTAGCTGTGACACAGCAGTAGAGTAGGGCAGAAAATGTTTGCAGTTGGAATGATGTGACTTACAATCAGATAATCACAGAATGGTTAGGTTGGAAGGGAGCTTAAAGACCATCTAGTCCCAACCCCCCTGCCATGGCAGGAACACCTTCCACTAGACACCTTTGACTGCTCAAAGCCCTGTCCAGCCTGGCCTTGAACATCGCCAGGGATGGGGCAGCTACAATTTCTCTGGGCAACCTGTTGCAGTGCCTCATCACTTTCATAGTAAGGAACTTCTTCCTTATATCTAATCTAAATCTCCCTTCTTTCAGTTTGAAACCATTCCCCCTTGTCTTATGACTTCATGCTGTTGGAAAAAGTCCCTCTCCAGCTTTCCCATAGGCCCCTGTTAGGTACTGGAAGGGTGCCATAAGGTCTCCCCAGAGTCCTCTCCAAGCTGATCAAGCCCAACTCTATCAGCCTGTCTTTCCTGGAGAGGTGCTCTAGCCCACTGATCATCTTTGTGGCACTTCTCTGGATGTGCTCAAGCAGGTCCATGTCCCTGTAGTGTTGGGGGACCCAGAGCTGAATGCAGTACTGCAGGTGGGGCTTACCAGAGCAGAGTAGAGGGGCAAGATCCCCTCCTTTGACATGCTGGCCACAGTCTGATTGCATCCCAGGACATGGCTGGCTTTCTGGGCTGTGAGTGCACACTGCTGGCTCATGTTGAGCTTCTCGTGAAGACAGAGTCTATAACATCTCATCCAAGTGGGTAATGGTGAAACAGATGGCAAGCAATCTGCTTTTTGTTTGGAAGTTTTGGCTCGTGCTGTTTAGTTCTTATATTAAATTTTTCTTTAGTGCCATTCTGATGATCAGGGATGGCTCGTCTGCACTGTTCTAAACCTTGCTAATGGTCTCTGGCAATACATTAATACCTTGGCTTTTGAATACATTTCAAAATAGATGTTTACATTAATGTTCATAACATAAGTAGGAGAACTACAGAAATACAATTTAGTTCAGAACTGCACCAAATAAACAGAAAAAAACCAACCCAAAACTGGATGATACAGTATTACTGAAGTTCATAACAAATTATCATACATTATAGTGATGAAAACAGTAAAGCTTATGTGATCTTTTTGTCATTCTAATATTCTTGAGTGAAACACAGAAAATCAGGACTGCTCAAGAGTTGTAATCTTTAACATAGAGGATGAATTCTGTTAAGTACTTAAGATGGCTCACCCAAGATGCTTTATTTATAAATAGCACTGATCTGTGAAAAAATTAATCATTTGTTACTTCATTTACCATTTGGGCTGCTAATGGAGACTAACTGTACACCATTTGTCATTTCTTTTCATGTCCAGAGTGGGTGTGCCAAGGAAATACACGGGATGCTGCTGAGTGCTAAATTTGAATGTAACATTTGCATAACAGGCAAAAATGTCTTACAGTGCAAAATCATATTTACTCTGTATCATTAGTACAGTTCTGAAACAGGACTCTGAAAAGCTAAACAGCACAGCTGAATTAATACATGCAAAGTAGTTTTCATTGGCAGAGTTACTAGTTCGTACTTTTTCCATTGCTATTATTCTTTATTTTGTTGTAGTGATATTTTAGACATACCAAATTAGTGACGTGTTAATTTTTATTGCAGTTACAAAGTAGACATTTAATGCTTTAAGGGTCAAGCTCTAACAATTTAGCCCAATAGCAGTCCTTTTCAGCTAAACTAATCTAACAAGACTGTCATGTAGATTTAATAGCAGGCACTATATGCCAGTGAAATAAGGCAAAGCATCACTGAGAGTCTATCCAAATTGTCCCTGTGACCTCTGTCATCTAAAATATATCCAATTTACCAAAATGCAGTCTAGTAATACAAAAGCAGCTGTAACAGAACTGCATGATTTCCTCTGTATTAGATTGCATTAGATGATTTATTTTTTGTATTAAAGTAGTGAAATATTAAAAGTATGTTGATGCCCTCATTGCTACTAAAATGCCACTTGATGAGAGTCAGCAGTCAGCAAGGCTTTGTTACTTCTGCTAATTTTTTAGCATGAGAAAAATCTGCCACAACACATACTGCCATGGATGTGCAGCATCTCCTATCTTACTATAATTATAGGCAGGGGATTGACATAGTGGTGGGGATGTTACCTTCAGCAATGTCTCTAATACTCTAGACCACCTGTAAAAGGTGAAAAATAAGGGCATGGCTCAGTTGATGGGCAGCATCATTTGCACAGGCAGGCCTTTTTAGCTCCTCCTTCTTTGTTTCAAATTCAGTTTGCCTTTATGATAGTCAAATTTTATCTCATCTTCTCTGCTCTGTGGAGTGTTTCTTCTTCCAGTGACATCACTTTATTAAATGGTGGATGAACACCCTGAACTTTGTAAGAGGACCTACAAGGACCTAAAGGGCTTTTTGGACTGTGGTCTGAATAACTCCAGTATCTGGTACCCAGAATGAAAGATAAAAGCAAAATTAGTATTAATTAGCCAGTTAATGAATAACAGAAATAGACATCAGACCCTTCTGTTTGCAGCCTCCTTTCACATACAAAGTCTGAATGAAGTAAGAAAGCAGAAAGAGTCCAGAGAATAATTTGACAAATGCATAATCAGCATGGTTTCATGACAGGGTTTAAGGTCAGAATGTGCTAAAGTAACTTGTAAAACGGAGGTTTCTGGAGCTTTTCCTCAGTGCTGGAAAATCACTGTTAGACCTCTAGATCTCACTGTACAACAGACTTCAGTAAGAGGTACCTCCTAGTGAAACTTGTGTGGGCTTGAAGGTCTGATGGAATAGATGATCTGTGGATATAGGCTTAAATTATGTGCTTTTTCCCTAGCAGGTTCTCAAATGGATTAATTAACTGTTTTATTAAATATATTGTCATCTTATATTTTGGAATTATTTTTTTCCTAACTTGTTTTTCATGTACATATGAAATACATTATTCTAGCTTGTTATTTTACTATCAAACAATGAAAACTTACTAAGAAAAGAAGCATTGCATTTGTATTGCTATTTTTGCTGAGGTTGCTTAGGCTGATAAAATTTATTTAAACTATTCTAATACTTTAGGGAAGTTGTAGTGACCATTTTGATCTAGCATTTTCTGCACAGAGAATTCTACTGTCAATACATAAAATCCTAACAGAATTCAGTTTGTAATTTCTTGGGAGTAAGCCAGCCTTAACATAATGTAACAGGACTAACAAAAATGGAATGAGCGGAGTTAACATATCATTGGAATTGACTTTAGAAATGAGATCAGAGTCCTGTGACCTTCTTTCTTATAAAAAAACCCAAACACAACAACAAACCACCAACAAAACATATTGCATATTTTTCTCAAAGGTTGTTGAAAGAGTCAAGACAAGATTTTACTCTCAGTACCATGAGTGTAAAGCCATTCTTTTAGTCTTATTATCTTGCTGTAGAATTCCCTTCACTGTCTTTCTTGTGTAGTGGGTAGAAAGATGCCTGTACTTCTAAGTACAATTCCTCCATCCTGCTTTAGTGTGTAATGGGTTGCATTTGAGGTGTCTATCTCTTGTCACTGGCACTAGAAGTAGTTCAAAGAACTAGCTTACTGTGGGTAATACTAGCCAAAATGAGTCCTAGCTGTATTTTACAACAGTGTAAGTGGGAAGTGAATTGGGGGTCATTGATTATAATAAAAATAATATGTTTCTACAGGATTATTTCTGATATTTTTGTGGTTTATATCTGGTGCCAGTCCTCCATTTACATCTAGTTTATAGCACTGTAAATCAGTTATATCTGATCTACTTTATATCAAACTTTGTGTCTTCAGTTGTATTTCCCAGGCAAGAAATAAATACAACTGTAGATTTCAAATGGGATTGCAGCTATTTGTCCTCAAAACAGGAGGGAAGCTTTTACAATCTGAATAACTCATAAAAGTAAAGGGATCTTTTTACCTATGAAATGTTGTTAATTAATAACATCAATAAACAACTTCATTAATGTCAGCCTCAGAACTAGTTCATTATAAATGCGATATGCTGTAAAACTAGATGTATTTTTCGGTTGTGCTTTCAAATGTAGTATATTACCTTCAAAGCCAGCTCAGATTTTCTCAGGTTTTCTTGAGGCTATGTGAATAAATAAGAGTATCAAAGAGATGAGAGAATAAATAAGCAAATTAGAAGAATTTAAAATGCCATCAGTAATGGGAGGGGGGGGTTGATGGTATGAGTGACAAAGGCTAAGGAACTTTAAAAAAAATTGCTGTCCCAAATGTTTTATGTTGAAACACAAGAGAGATGGGGACCTGCTCGAGTGAGTCCAGAGGAGGGCTATGAAGATGATCAGCATGCTGGAGTACCTCTCCTGTAAAGACAGGCTGAGAGAGTTGGGCTTGATCAACCTGGAGAAGGGAACAGTCCAGGGAGACCTTATAACAGTCTTCGAGTACCTAAAGGGGTACTCCACCTACAAGAAAGGTGAAGAGGGACTTTTTACAAGAGCATGTAGGGATAGGACAAGGGGGAATGACTTTAAAGCAAAAGAGGAAAGATTTAGATGAGATGAGATGAGAGGAGATTCAGAAGAAATTCTTCACTATGAGGGTGGTGGGACACTGACACAGGCTGCCCACAGAAGCTGTGGCTGCCCTGTCCCTGGCAGTGTTCAAGGCCAGGTTGGACGGGGCTTGAGAAACCTGGTCTAGTGGAAGGTGTCCCCGCCCATGGCAGGGGGGTTGGAACCAGGTGATTTTTAAGGTCCCTTCCAACCCAAACCATTCTCTGATTCTATGATTCTATGAAAATTAGAGTCCATCTGGGCTAGAAGCAGGAGCAGAAATCAGACTCTCCAGGTGGTGACGGAAGAAGACATGCATTTAGTGTTTGGAAATGTGTGTGTATACAGAGAGAAAAGTGTGAGTGGCAGAGATCCTGTAGAAGGACCCTGAACTTTTTGTGATAAAGCTTGAGTTTTACCACACAACATAGTCATCACAGCTTTCTATCGTAGTGGAACAGTCAACCTTACAGCAAAGGTTTCATAAATGTTTGTCAAATCTTATACGCTGTGTTTAAATGGAGCAGGAATTGAACTTGGTACAGAGAGAAGATCCATAGCAGCAATTTCCCAGGCTTTAATTTTCTTTAAAGGATTATGAATGAGATAAGACAAAAAAGACATTCATGGTCTGATTTTTGAAAAATACCAGTAACTGGTATGTTGAAATGTCATGGCATAGAGAGAAATCTGTGATCTGGTTGAGAGGTGACACAAAATTACAAAATCACAAAATTACGGGTCAAAGAAAGAATTCAAAGATGAGTCCAACTGCTATACAGAATTAAACTGTTAACACTCTCATACTGAAAGCAGGAAAGACAACAGGTGCAAATGCTGTTGGTTGTGACAGCTTATTGTGCTTGCAGCAAACATACTGCAAAGTCAAGAGAAGGTTAGTACCGGAACAAGCTGAAGCACACATTGTCTTGGAAGATTGTTTTTCTTCCTGTTTGAACTCATTACTTAATTTTAGATCACTAATATTGCTGGCATCCCCTCCCCAAACTTAAGGGCACAATATACATTAGCATATCTTAAATATCACACGACTCTCCCTTGAGGATAAAACAGTTTCTGAAATTGTAGTAACTGGGGTGGGGATTGAAAAAACAGAAGAGATGCAAAAAGCTCCCTTTATAAATGGGCATGTTGAAGAAACACAGGAGAGATTCTCCACAACTGTTTTTACACTTCTGTCAAAAGGGGACTATGGACAGTTGCCCGATTCATAAGCCAAGCAGACTGATTGTCTTTTGGGCTGGTATTTGTTTTACATATTAAGGACAGACTGAAAAATTTGTCTTGAATCCCTTCCCTCCTACCCCCGCCATAGCCATTATCCTTGGGCTTGTGCTTTGACCAACCTGTCCTTGACCTTTCTATTCCACTGTTGACGCCCCTCCCAACGGCCTGCAGTAAGTACAAAACATGGCATAAGTCCAATTTGCTCTGAATTTATTTTCTTAAAGTTGTTTTCCCTTATGAAGCATTTTTGTATGAAAGGATACCATATGGTTCTAGGTTAACAAATCCTTTACAGAAATACTGCTTCCTCTGTTGCTTAAATAAGTAAAGATTCCTATCAGCAGTCATAAAGTGTTTCCCTATATATTAAGCAATGTATAAAAGCTGAAGTGGTATTGGCCACCTTCCAGGAATTAGGAGAAACTCAATACTTGGTAGCTTCTATATGGAAAGAATTAAAATTAGCCTCATGCTTCTTTCTTATATATTAGGAAATTTTTCTCATGCTCTGATTATTGGCTTAAAGACACTGTTCCCATCTCCATCTAGTAAAGTTTCCTCCTGCTGCATCCACCTACCCTAACTAAAGGCCATAAGACTTTTGTTTCAGAGATGTAATGGATTTAATGCTTTTCTCATTTGGCCAATTAATTTCCATTTTTTTTCTAAGTCTTCTGCAGTGGTCAATGATTTGCATAATAATTTAAGACAAAAAATGCATCATTCTTGTCTATGTGCTTAAATTCAAAATCTGAGATATTCTTGCTGCTCAGAGTGTCTACTGAACTTCTCTCCATCATGTTAAGTGATTGCAAACCGTGTTGCATTGCTCATTGATGAGTTAATTCGTAAACTAGGCAACTATCATCCTATCAGATCCTATATATTCAAATACTGATCTATTAGTACGTATGATGATTATACACAATAATTCTGCCCTCAATATATGGGTTAGTATAATAGTAAGGATTTCAACCTCCTGTGTAATACCATGTTGATTCTTACTACCCTTAGCACTGCCTTGATGTTTGGGTGTAGTTTTAAATTATATCTTGATCATTTTGAAAATCTAATATTTGTAGGTGTAATGTATCTTTAGATGGTATTATTAGCAAATCTTACACAGAATATTCCTGTAATTGAAATTGCCTTTAAATGCAAACATTTTCTGCTTCGCTTGAAGTTAATTGTATTTAATTTGAAAATGATAGAGAGCTTATGGAGGTTGTTTAGTAGATGGAATATACTTTTTTTTCCATCTGAATTTCTGATATGTCTGTTACTGTACACCAAAAGCTTTTAACTTCAGGAGGTCTGTAATGGATATCTGCATATTTACATAGTGTTTACTTCCAAAGTCTCCTGAAGATCTGTCTAGTGAGCATACTCAAGCTAGCATTTCCACAGCTACTTTGCAAGTCAGAGAACAACATCCATCTCAAACATTTTATGAAGTGATTACTTCGAATTGATAGTTTGAAGAAATAAGAAGAACAGCCACAGAGAATTCATTATTGTTGTTGAATTCAGATCTGTAGGATAAAATCAGATCAGACTGGTTTGGGCTGTAAAGCAAGAGACTCCCTGGAGAGAAACACTGGAGCTAGCCTCGGGGAAGCAAAACAACCTTTCTTCTCTGTAATGGAAGACGTAACCTGGAAAGCAAGCTTTTGGGATTGTTTTTTTCTGGGGTACTATAAACTACTGTGGCTGGCATTGGATGAGTAAAATAAAGGATATAGAGGATGAATTTCTCAGCTTAATGAAGTTGCTGAAAAGTTACTTCTTTCTGAAACGTTACTGAATTAGGATTCACCCTAATTTTAAAAATAATTAACTATGCAAAATTTAATTAACAATGGATTCTAATAAAAACTGTCACAGGAGAAGAACTTGTTGAAATTTTGGGTGTAAGCAATATTTGTCCCTTACAATCAGGGTTAGAAAAAAAAGCCAGGGAGGGGTTAACCTATTTCTCTTTAATGGAGGAACAATACAGTTTCCAAACTAGAACAGATGTTTCACTGCCCTATAAAGGTAGGACTGAAATCACTTTGGAAATGTATAAAAGTAATGAATGAAAAGGACATAGGTTGCAACAGAGATATGTTAGAGGAAAGGATGAGAAGTAGCAGGGCTGTTACCACTGAAGGTGACAAAGGAGCAGAAAGCCATGCACAGAGATGGAAGATCTGGTTTCATTGTCCCGTGGAGGCATGAGGAATGAGGGTTTAGTATATTGTTTGCAAGAGGCTTGCATTTTTGAGCATGGAAGCTGCTTCCTTTGTCTGATTGTTCTTCGTATGTAAAAAATATTTATTCACTAATAAAACTGGCTAGTAGAAAGTTCCATTGTGACTATTCAGAAACACTAGTGTATGTGGGAAGGACACAGTTTTCCTACAGGGGGAAAAAAAGGACAGTTTTCCCCCTGTAGGAAGCACTGGTGTGCCATAACAATATGTATTGACCAATCTGAACTGACGGCCTTCTTCACAATTAATATAATAAAAAAATAATTGCCCTCATAAGGAGCTTTTAATTGTCTCAAACCAAAATTTTGGCAAACAGTTCAGAGGGTTTTAAAATAATAAAGGCTAACTGTAGAAGTTTCTCACTTTCTTTGAAAAAACCTTCATCACTGAGAAGTAAGCCAGGAAATTCTTTCTTGAGACTTGTTTTAAGCCTAGAGCTGCCTGGATTTTGCATTTTGTGGATAATAATACACAATAACACATAATAAATGCAGTGGGAGAGCTCCACACAAATGGCTCTTGAAAATATCACAAACAAAAAAGGCATTGTCTTGCAGTGAACAGTTAGGCACTGCTCTTACAGAGATGGTTTTGTGTCCCATTCGCATGCATAACAATTCTTGATATTCACTAATGAGAGAAAAAAATGCCCCACATTCTATCACTGTTAGAATGAGAACGGATTCCCTAGAGCTCACACAGTTTAAATAATTATTAATTAGCGAAAATTTCACGCTTATAGCTACAGGGCCTGCAGGTAGGACTAGATACTATTTTTATGTAAACATATATTTGCCTATTTTTGGTCGTTTTTGATTAAAAAAAAGGTTCATTCTCATAACTTGTTTGTTGGCTCTTAAGGTTTTGGATTTTTACTTGAGAATGCAATTGCCTCAATTTTTGAGACTGACTTTGTCAATACTTATGGACCCATTGTCACAAGTGAAATAAAAAGAAATACGGTGCTGCCCAGATTGCCCAAAAATACTTCTCTTTCTTCTGTATGTTCTGCTTTACATTACTGGGATAGTTTTACTTTATTCAGTTAGTGTCTATTCTTCCCTACCTCCTTAGGCCTGCCTGACAGTGCTACAAATTGGCACTGCATGGATGTGAGAGGAGGGAAGCATTCATACTATCAACCCTACATTCTTTAATTTTTCATGGTCTGCACAGATCCCACATTTACAACCCTCCTTCTTTTTCTCTACATCCTGCATCTCTACAGTGCCTCTTTTCTTGTTGAAGATGGTATAGCTTCTCTGCCATACTTACAACAAGAGAGGTCTCCCGCTGAGAGACAGACATTTTTAAAGCACTCTGTATTGTTTGTAGGTGTTCCAAGAGTGGACCAGAAAGTGTGACCCCTTGATTTTATTGTGCCTTTCATTCTGATGTATTTACTTTTTGCTTAATGTATAATAACAGTGATTTGACCATATGCCTAGAAGCAGACACATGTAATGAAAGACTGTGTCTGACCACAGAAGCTAGATTTTTCCACATCCAGCCATTTCTCTGGAGGAAGTAAGAAAGATGTGCAAGGGTTTTGGCAGACTTGCAGTGAAAGTAGAGAGATGAAGTTAATTCCAACTCACAAGAAGTCTGCCCTGCAGCTCCTGAGGATGTCAGGCAGGGCCATCAGATCCACTTAATGATTTTCTTGTGTGTAAAGTAGGTTACTTTAGCAAGCTGGGGCACAAACGATGATGGCTGGAGAACTGATTCAGAGGATCACAGAACCCTGCTTTAAGATTGAAATATACATCAGAAGAGTGGAGCACAAGACTTGGAGTGGTAACACTTCAACTATTTGGCTTGGATTTGCCTCCTGAAATCTGTCTGACCTGTATGTATCATCTTTATTACCTTGGTCAGTCTGAAGTGAAACAAAATGCCATTGTTATTTAAATAACAGCAGAAGAACAGTTATTGGTAGACTTAATACTGCAAATACATATATAAAGAAATTTCAGGTTCCAGCGTCTTCGAATTTTCTGATTATTTGTAAAAGTAAAATTATTTTTAATAATATTATCCAAGTATTTATTCATGTTGTCGTACCAGACATACTTTTCTTTCTGGTGGGTACATATTTTTATAAATGAGAATGTCATTTGGCATTGCATCATGCTATCACAGTGCATTTCAAATGCAAACAAAAATTATTCATCAAAAGTGAAATCTAAATCAGGAAATACAAAATAATCCATAAATTCTTCAGAAGTATTTCTGGCTTTGAATTTCCATGGTTACTGCAACCAAATATGTTTCGAATTTTGTTGAAGTGGGCGCATACCTGCTAATTGGGCCAGTGATTCAAGTCTGACAAGTTAGCTAGTTATGCACACTTCACTTTATTCACATCAAGAGTGCCAGCAACAGGCTACTGACATTTGTTATTTGACAAAAGAAAACTCTCTCAAATAAATTCAGATTGTGTAAAGATGATCTTCTTGAAGAGCCAAACAAAAAATGGCAGTGAATGTCGCACATGCGAAGTATCTCACTTAGATCTGACTTGCAAACCATTTAAACAAGCAGTAAGTACAAACAGCGGACACTGTGGTTTTGACATTTTCCTAATTCCTTCTGCTTTAGGCTCCACACATTCCAAAGCGGTTTCTATCCCTACTTGGAATATGACAGTATGACTATTTTCTTATATTTCCAGTTTACTGGGTAAGAAGACACGAAAGTATTTCTCATTCTAGTGTGCTAATTCTTGCTCAACCATGGAGTAGTCAGAATAGATAGATACAACATGATATGCATGAAAAACTTCCAGTCCCTTTGTGTTAAACTTAAGGCTTTTGAGATGTAGGCATTTGGACAGATTTTTCCAGGGAAACTACCTTTGGTTTTGAAGGTTTGTATTTTAAAGTTTCTGGAGTAACTTGAGGAAATTGGGTATTTCGATATCTTTATATAAATTTTCAGGCACCTCAGAAAATTTTTATGGTATTTTACTTAAATTGGCTACTGTGTCTTGATCCAAGAAAGGTCTGTGGTAAATGACAGGCTAAGTGGTTAGGTCATGGTTGCATTTGTCACTTTGAAAATGAACCCTGAAGCACCGTGTTTTATTACAGTGATTCTTAAATAATAACAAATAAATGTTGTATACCTTTGCCTAAATGCCAGCAAACGGACTCAGTTCTATT
Source organism: Psittacula echo (assembly GCF_963264785.1). Lineage (NCBI taxonomy): Eukaryota > Metazoa > Chordata > Aves > Psittaciformes > Psittacidae > Psittacula > Psittacula echo. The sequence goes on from NC_137736.1 coordinate 57,454,501, forward strand.
AGAATTTCATTGACATTCAGCCTGTGGCTTCATGTTGGTCAAAGCCAATCATGGTACCAGCTGCCAAGCCTTGCTCCTAAAATCCTTAGCTGTCTGGCAACTGGAGTGTAAGGATTGTAAAAAACTTTACTTTTTGTTAATTTGAATTCCAGACTGTGGATATATTTCATCACTCCCAAAAAACTTACGCTGAAGTATGACTTTTGTGCAAGGTCCTTGTCCTGGGTTGGGGCAATCCCAAGCACAAATATAGGCTGGAAGAAGAATGGACTCAAAGTAGCCCTGAGAAGGAGGACTTGGAGGTGTTGCTTGATGAGAAGCTAAACACAAGCCAGCAGTGTGTGCTCGCAGCCCAGAAAGCCAACCGTATCCTGGGCTGCACCAAAAGCAGCGTGACCAGCAGGTGATCCTGCCCCTCTACTCTGCTCTTGTGAGACCCCACCTGCAGTACTGTGTTCAGCTCTGGGGTTCTCAGCACAACAGGGACGTGGACCTGCTCAACTAAGTCCAGAGGAGGCCATGATCAGAGGGCTGGAGCATCTCTCCTGCCAAGACAGGCTGAAAGAGCTGTGGCTGTTCGGCATGGAGAAGGCTCTGGGGAGACCTTAGAGCAGCTTCCAGTGCCCAAATGGGGCATATAAGAAATCTGGATTTTTTACAGGGGCATGTAGTAACACGACAAGGGGGAATGGCTTTAAGCTGACAGACAGGAGATTTAGGCACAAGAAATTCTTAACTGTGACAGTGGTAAGAGTCAAGAGTGGTAAGAGTGCCCAGAGGACTTGTGGCTGCCCCATCCCTAGCTGTGTTCAAGGCCAGGTTGGATGGGGCTTTGAGCAAACTGGTCTAGTGGAAGATAACCCTGCCCATGGCAGGGGGGTTGGAACCGGATGAGCTTTAAGGTCCCTTCCAACCCAAACAATCCTATTATTTGCTCAGTGCAGTTTCTCACTTGAGCGCTAACAGCTAGGGACAATTGGCTCCAGTCTTCAGACATCTCCTGCCATTAGGCAGTTCCTACTTTCTTCCTCAGCATCATTCCTGTGTGTAATGGCATCATCTCCCCTTTTCCAGCCTCGACTCCTTCAGGCTGTTTCTGCCATTTTTTTTGCGTCTGAATTGCTCACTATTGACCCTTGTGCTCTGAAATATGTAAATGCCGCTTTTCATTTTAGAAACCAACTCAACAGTATAGTTTGCAGATCGTCTCTAACGGGACTTATAAAAAACAACCACCAAACCCTAAGGTTTTTAATCTCCGCATCCCACCCAACAGAGACCTCTGCCGCGCCGCTGCCGACCGGTCCCGGCGTTATCCTTAGGCTCCCCACTGCCCCGGGACAGGATGTCCCGCCTCCCGCTCCTCTCCTGATTGGCCGAGCGCTTTGCTGGCGCACTGGGGGCTGAGCCGCGAATTGGCCGAGTTTCCCGTGTCTCCAGTACCGAGGGAGATAGGGAGGGACCGGCGAGAGGCTCTGCCGGCGGAGGAGCGGGTGGGGGGGCGGGCTAGGGAAGGAGGGGCGAGGATTAACCGGGACCGAGCGAGCGGCGGTGGTACAGCGAGGCGAGAAGCGAGGAGCTGTCGCCGCCGCCGTTGTCGCGGCTGGCTGGTGAGTGCGAGGGAGCTTGGCGGTGGTGGGGAGCGGGCGCGCTTCCCCTCCTCCCCGCCCCGTGGAGCTGGCCGCAGTAGGGGGCAGGGCGGCCCCCGCGCTGTATGCAGCGACCCCTGCCCGGCGGGGCCTTTCGCCGCCCGGCGGCCCCCGCCCCGCGTTATCGCCGCGGCCGGGGGCCGTGAGGGGCGGTGACAGCGAAACGTGAGGGAAGGCTGGCGGGGGGTGCGCCTGGGAGAGAGGGTTGCCTTTGGCGAGGGGGAGCCCCCAGGCCTCGGCTACTGCCGGAGGGGAGGGGGTGCGGATGCCCCTGGTAATCGCTTTATGTTGGCCTGCGGCTTGCGTAATCTGCGATCAATTATTTATTTCATGCACCACTTACGGGTCTGAGGGACAGCGTTAGGCCTCCGATGTAGCTGAGCGCAGCGGAAGGGAGGCTTCCTTCCACGGGTGGTACAGGGAAGGGAAGTGAAGGGGTATTTTTGGGGTTTAAATAGTGTTCTTAATGCATGTTCCTCTCCCTGTGGGATTTCGGGGGATATGATCGAAGGAGGTCCTTATTCACGATACATTCATGAAGATCAGGTGCAAGACACCCTAGTCTGAGCAAAAATAACCTTGTGTGGTTTATTTTATGTGCTAGATTGGTATTTTTCTTATCCTGTGACAGGTTGGGCTGCTCAGCCAGCCTAGAGAGAAGGCTGGAGAAGGAAACATGTCTTCTGAACCTTTTTGTCTGGCTGCTCAAGCAAGGTTTGACTCCAAATGGTTGAAGACAGACTTACAGGTAAGGGGTTGTATAGTTGTGTTGCATTGTGACCTTTCAGGTGCGGATAAAGGATGCTTTTAGTCTAAGTAGCTGACAGACAGACAACTGCAGCATTTCTGTTGAGATAGATGTGTAGGGTTTGGGTTTTTTTTTTTTTTTTCAGTGTGCTGATTTAGAGCTGATATTGCAGAAACACTAACTTATTTTTTGCTGCAAACAGATCTGTATTGTAAGGCCTGCCCCTTCTGCTTAGAAACAAGCTGGACTACATATGTATGGTATCTTTGCAGAGTGTCAAGGCACATAGTTGAATATGTAGCATTACTGCTAGATCTAGAAATCCTTCATTTAGGCTGTTGCTAAACTTCTTTACTGCATGTGGGCTAGCAGCTTTGATGCGCTAGACAACTGAAACAGAAGACGATGGAAATTAATTTATAATCTGAAGAATTCAGATTAGGTTTTACTGTAGTTGTTCATATAATGGGTATAGGCTTCCTTTACATTTTGTCCTTTTTGAAGGGAGTTAATTTTTTGTCAGAGATACATGGTTGAAATGGACCTGATCTTTGAAATGTGCTGGTGTTTGGTGAAAGTTTCTTTTTTTTCTTTTTGTCTCAGAAGATGGTCTGTTCAGGTATCAAAGTTGTGTGATACAGGTATGAGCATGCTATTGTGTCTTCCCGATTCAGGTTTGAAAATTAAATGGAAAGTATAGAGAATAGAGAGGTTTGGGTCAGATATGTTTGCTTCAGATGAAACGGGTAACTAGAGTTAAGTCCTTGTCTTGTCAGTCTTCTTCCTACCTCCAGATGTTGCATGCAGAAACCTTACTTTGAATAACCTTTCCAAGTTCCTGCTTAAAACTTTGAAATTCTTGTTTGGATGGGCCAGCCAATGCTATTCTTTTGTTACAGATTAATAATAATAAAACATTTAAAAAATTACATCCTGAGTGACTTTACTCTGGATTACATGCTGATAGTCTGAATGGTTGAGTTCAGCTGTTCTTCTGGTTAGGCAAGGTTTTTTGTCCTCATGCAGTTGTAATTCAGAAGCAGCCTTTCTCCAGTATATTACATCAAACAAGCTAAGTCATAATCAGAAGTGGCAGATACACGCTTAGAGGCTATATTATTTAGTAGGTCTTGTATGTAAATGGTATGAAATGACAGGTAATTTATTTGGCTAGAATAGTTCTATTTTCATCTTTTGTTCTTACCAAAGTAAAAATTTTGATCCAACGTTGGCTATTTTGGCTAATGTGGTAAATAAACATAATAGAAACTAAGTTGAAACATAGTAAGAAATACAGAAATATATTTGTGTTCCCTGAAGGCTGGCTTCTAGATTACAAATATCTTGCTTCACTGATTGTAGAATAGAGAAAAATTTTAGCTTTAAAAGTGGCAATCTTTGTTTGTAGCAGCTGCTGATTATGCATTGCTTATTTTTCTTCTCTATTATATAGAATGAAAAATGTGACCATGTGATTTGTCAGATTTTTCCTGTCATTTGTAGTGCCTTTTTTCTACATCTCTTTTTCTGTTTATGTAAACTCTTGACAGGAGGCTTTCAGTTGCCATCCAATCTTTAACGATTATTTTCAGCTGAGTGTGTATAAATGCAGTGAAATATTTGTCTTTTATGAGACTGTTGTTTAGTTAATGTGTTGTAATAATTCCTTTTAATAATAAAAATCTTAATTTGTAACAAATTTCTATGAATGAGCTCTAAGTAGGAGCTCTTTGCGAGTAATAACAAGCTAGACTCTAATTGCAGGGGTACTCCCTTTGTTTTCTTCCAATTGTGCTGTAGTCAAAATGATGAGATTAATGAAATAAGAGAACAGTAATCATTTGTGATCTGCTGGACGCAAACATCACTTCTGTGGAATCTGAAGAGTAGCCAGGCCTCCTGGGTATAATATAATTTTCGTATTAGGTTAACAGTTTTTGGTATGACACAGGTCCTTACCACAGAACTCTACTTGGATGTATGTGTTCAGTATTTTAAACAGCGTGTATATGAATCTTGAATTGCTCTTTTTTAATTTATTAAATGGCAGATATTTTCTGTCAAGTAAACGGGTTTTGGCCTCTGGGGAATTTTTCTATTGGATGATTGACTACTTTAGCTGCTGGTTGACTAGTGTGACCTAGCTACGTGTGAAATTTCTTTGTAGGTATAAATCCCATGTCTTAATCCTTGAAGTTTTATGTGTACTGAATATATTGATTTCCTACTGTGTATGTTTTTACCAGCTAACTGTAGAAGGGCTTTATTGGTGTTCAAGAGACTGTCAACAGGAATTGAAAAGATGAGCATAGTACCTAGGAGAGGTTTGAAGAAAGGCATGCTAATTTGTGTGAATCAAGCTGACTACAAATTAGGATTTGGAATCAAACCCTGACACTCTTCATGTTGCAGTTAGATCCTTAAATTTTCACTGTACAGCAGTGCAAGAGGGGGTAGGTAAAAGTCCTTGGAGGACCAGAATTGTGCTGGGGAATTCTTACCTTTGGAGATATACTAAGATTCGTTAGTCTTTAAAACCAACTTTTTGGGTTTTAAATGTTCTTTGTTCTGCACAATGTAGGGAGTATAGCTAGAACTATAAGTGAAGTGTTTCATTTGGTGGGCTAGTAGTTGCCTTTCTTTTTTTGGTCACTGTTGCCAGAGAGTTTGCTCTTTAGAATTGATGGCTGTGGCAGTTATTGTGGATTAAGCCAGTGAAATCTCTCTGAAAATCATGGGATTCTTTTTTGCTTTAGCACAAGACAATGTTACATTAATAATGTAATATATGGTATTATAATACTATATGCATTAATAAGTCTATAATATAGTGGTATTAGTATAATAAGAAAATGACACGTGGATTTTAGCATGGATTGTGTTTAATCACCTGCATGCGTCACTGTTTTAGCTGCCATCCAGGCCAAATTTAAATGTTCTTACTCAATTTTGGGGTGTTGCTGTTCAGAGATAAACCCAGCGTGATATAGCATATTATTATTGTTCTTAAGACAATATCAAAGACACAAGTCCTTTTGTAATAGCAGTCAGCCTCTAGCCTGCAGAATTAACTGATGTGAAATGTTAATGGAACTTTATCATAACAATGTATTTCTTACTTAAATAAATTTATCTGAAAGTAATCAAATTATTATAGGAAGCCGAAATGGTTTACAAAGACCCTAGTGGACACCGTAACTATGCCATGTCTTTTTACTAACTTTGTAATTATTAACCTAGTGTTGTATGATTTAAGCTGCTAGTATAATTTTGAACTGAGAAGTAATTGCTTTATTAAAAATCTAAATTTCCTGGTGGAGCAAAATTAAGATATTTGAAGTTGTCTGAAAAAAACACAAACTGTTATAGCTGCAGAAAAATTAGGGTAATTCAGTTCAACATAAAGTAACATCAGTAGTACAACATGTAATGTGTGTATAACGTCTCCCATTAATAAAATAATCCTATGAAGTTATAGAACATGTGAATTTTAGTGCAGGCCAGTTTTTCCTGGGTCATGTTTAATGTAGTTGTTAGAAAGGTTAGTGTATCACTTAAATTTCTAGTTTATTTTTTTTAGATTTGAATTAACATATTTAAAAACACCTACCTATTTATGTCTGTTGCTGGTAGAAACCATCACATTTATAGCAAAAGCTTTTGTGTAATGGGAGATTGTGTTTTAATAACTGTTTCTAAGGAAGACATCCTTTTTTTTTAAAAAAAAAAGGAAAGCATGAAGAATATATAAATTCTTCAGGAAGGGAAGATGAAAATTGTTTGCGTAAACCTAGATACCCACTTTGCTGAGTCAAACTGTGCTTAAAATAATTCCGATTCAGTAGATGTACTGTCCTACTAATTTAGAACCTTATGCAGAGAATTTTAATCAGCAACGTCTGAATAACAAAAACCTAGAATTGCTGTCAGTTAATGGAATGCATGTGTGCATTCAAATGGTGTTTAGTTTGCCTGTTCTAGATCCTGCAGAGAGCTGTGTTGTGCTTAATAACAGGGGTTAGAGTGAAAAACTTTCATTTTCCTGTAGTGTGGAAAAAAACTTTAGGCAACAGTCACGGTGCCTACAAGAGGAATATGATGCATTTTCATCAGTTTTAATTGAGTTAATGGTTGGCAGGCTATTTCTGTCTTTTTTTTTTTGTCATAGAGATGACAGTAAGCTTTTTAAAATGAAACACCCACCTGTAGGAGTTTCATTGGTCTGAAATCATTTTACCTTCCATTCAAAGTTACATTTGGCATTTTAATTTTAATGGAAATTCTACTCTTCTGGCATCTAGATCACTGTCTTTGCTTTTAAGGAGATAATGTAAATAAATGCTGTCTTGCCTATTAGAAGAAGTTAGTGAAAGTTGCTTTCTCTGCTTTGTTGATTTCCTGTTAATTTTCTTCTTAGTTTAAGCTTTCTGATAAAAAAATTGAAGGGCTTATGTGGAAGTTCTTGTAGCAAACTGCAAATGAGAATTCCTACATTTCTAAAGGAAGTGAAATTTACAGTAGAGATATTTTTCAATTATTTAAAAAACAAAGTAATGTTGTTCCTCCAAAACAGTTATTTCCAGAGGGAGGGGTGAGGACCATATGTGGAGTAATAGGTTAGAGAAATTAAATTACGCAGATATTTGGGCTCAGACAGAATTACTGTTCTGCAAATGGAGAAAGTTAGAGAATTCTCTTCTAATTTTGATGGAATTGCATGATTTTTCCTTATGTATGACCATTAACTGTTAGGAGACTTTGGAAGCAAGTGGAAGACTGGTAGACTGTTGTTATAGAGACCTTGGTGGCTTAACCTCAAATCCTTTGAAGTAATGTGTGGCTGCTGAACTTTTCTGTCTTTGCTATCAGAGTTTTAAAGCAATATGGTTAGATCTAACGATGTTTTACTGTGCTTTGCCTAGGTGTGATAGGCAGCTGTGGTTTCAGGGCATGTTTCATCAGGGAAGGAAGGAAGCTAGGACGAAATGCTGAAGAAGACAACAATGGAAACGGAAACACAAGCTGAATGGATTCAAAAAAGCAAAACCAACAGAGGGACTTGGGAAAAGACTGTTCTGTGGTTTTCTTCACCATTACTGGCTGATTTTTTTTTTTTTAATCTATTTCTAAAGAAAAATGTCTTCATGTAGCCTTAAATACAGCCAGTGACTACTGTATAAGTAACCAAATGGAAGAACAGATATTCTCTTCCCCCCCACCCCCTCCCAGCAATTTTGAGATGAAGATTATTTAAGTAGCTTATATTTCAAATCCATATTGACATTTTATGATTATGAAGTCACTTTCTTGAACTTCCAGTGCAGTTATATAATCAGGAATTCTACCTGGTCAGTCCTTGTCCTTTTGTGTTATTTCCTTTTCTTGGCTTCATTTTTCTTGAGCTGAAGTTAACTTTTATGGAGTCTTCTGTGCTTTCTGCAGAAAAGTGTATGAACAAAATCACAGCTGCTGATTATTCTTAGCATAGTTTATTAAAAGCAAAATTGTAGTGCTGCTTTGAGAATTCTCAGAAACTTAACTGGTTATGGTTGCAGGATTTACTTTTCTTCACATGTAAGGAAGTATTAATGCCAATGTCTTATTCTTTAAATTTGATGGGGATGGATGGGAATTTCACTGCAAGCCCTGGTGGAAAATGGCAGCAGGATATGCCAGCAATCAGACTAGGTATCCCTTTGACTTAAATGTTGTACCAGACAGAACAAATTACAGTTTAACGGCAGAGATCAGATTAGCAAGAGATTACACTGGGGGCTGCCCAGTTTGCAATACAGTATAAGTCTGCTTAGGTCCTTGCTTTTTTGGCTTGGGATAGACCTCAGCCCTGCTCGCTTATGTGGGAAGTATGAATGTGGTGGGGTACATGCCTTACAAGCACAGAGATCAAGATGTCATATGGGGGTGAGAATGTGTAACAAATGGTGGAAAACTCTTGGCATTTGTGAAGGTGAGGTGCGTCAGAGATGATGATGTGGACTTATCTGAGAGGAGGTCAGGAGACATCATGGGAAGAGCAAGAGAGATTTTGGGCGTGGAGAATGACACTTGATTTGATGGAACTTGAACACAGGTCAAGGTTGTAAGGTGGTGGGTAGTGCTGATGGAGCATAGTGCTGCTGTTATCTCAGTCTTGGGAAGGCAGCGTATAGGTTGTGAGGCCAAGAGGGACTTGGATCCTTGTGGGTTTTTACAGTGTGTACATCTCTGGCACTGTTGCCAGTTTCAGAAGTTCAGTGAAAGCTTAATTATTGTTAATTTGTTAACTTATTGAGTTTGCCAAGTTCATATCTTTAACCATTCACGAATGAAATTACTAAGTTATTAGGGGGAAGGATGTCCATATAAATCAAGCAATCTAATGGGAGAGTGCTAGACTTAACAAAATGCAGGTAGGTGCTCTTGTATTTGCAACCCCAGTATGTCAGAAACAATGAAGACACCAAATGTGTTTTTCTTCTCTTGCACTGCACCATCGACTGCCTTGTAAACTTTCTTTAAAGAACTGAAGGAAGAGGAATCATATTTTTTCAAAAATAGAAACCAGAGAGATGTTTTCCAAATTTGTTCTGAGCAAAGTTCAGTCTTCTGTTGCAGCACTTGGATGTGTTGACAGACTCTTTACAAATGACTGAATGCAAGAAGAGTTGGTGGTAACAAAAGAAGGAAGTAATATGTGCTTATGCAGCCTAAGATAGTCTTAAAACACTGTAGAAAGAAAGAAAAGCAGGATTGTATAGTCAAAGTAGGTATTTGACTTTTCTGCCATACAATTCTCTTCAGCTGCTGGTTTTACAGAATAACGAATGGTTGAGGCCAGAAGGCACCTCTGAAAATCATCTGGTTTAACCCCGTGCTCAAGGAGGGTCACTTACAGACAGTTGCCTAGGACTGTGTCTGAATGGCTTCTTAATATTTTTGAGAATGAAGACTCCACAGCCTCCCTGGGCAGCCTGTGCCACAGCTCTGGCACCCTCATAATGAGAAAGTGTTTCCTGATGTTCAGAGAGAGCCTCCTATGTTTCAGCTTATGCCTATTGCCTGTGATCTTGCCACTGGGCACCACTGGAAAAAGCCTGGCTCCGTCTTTTTTTATACCTTCCCTTTTGATATTTATATACATTGATGAGTTCCCCTCCAAGCCTTCTCTTCTCCAGGCTAAACAATCCCAGCTCTCTCAGCCCTTCCTCATAGGAGAGATGCTCCAGTCCCTTAGTCATCTTTGTGGTCCTTTGTTGCACTCTCTCCAGTATGCCTATGTCTTGCTCATACAGGGAAGCCCAGAACTGGACCCAGTACTCCAGGTGTGGCCTCACTAAAGATGAGAGGGGAAGGATCACCTCCCTCAGCCTGCTGGCAACATTTCTTGTAATGCCTGAGCACCCATTAACCTTCTTCATGCTAAGGGCACATTGGTGGCTCATGTTCAACTTGGTGCCCACCAGGACTCCCAAGGCGTTTACTGCAAAGCTGCTTTCCAGCTGGGTTAGCCTCAGCACTTGTTTTGGTGCCTGGGATTGTTTTCCCCATGTGCAGGATTGTTCAACTTCTCCATGTTGAACTTCATGAGGTTACTGTCACCCCATTTCTCCAGGCTGTCAAGATCCCTCTGGATGGCAGCATGACTGGTATGTCAACCACTCCTCCCTGTTTCTGTTGGTTAAGTGAAATATTTTCCTCTAGGGAGTTGTGGATAGAGCTTATAGAATTTTGGTTATAGAATTTTAGGATCATGAAAATAAAATTGCTGGAATAATTCATCATTTAAAACCTCAAACTTTTCTTTCACTTCAGTATTGTAGTGCTGATTCACTGTTTAATATGTCTGCTTAATGTAAAGTAGATTAATAGTGAACTTGTTACAGTTAGAATCTAGTTGCATTCAGTTATGGCAGGAGTTGGTTGTAAATACTGTTTCTTAGTTGCTCTTTCAGTGGGTTGCTTTGATTATTGCTACAAAAAAGTCCAGTTTCTTTACTTTCAGTGTGTCTCCTTTTCTCCCTCCCCAACACATATACTACTGTCAAAATGTTAACTGCAACATGAAGAAAAGCAAAATTGTTTATCTGAAGGCTGCTCATGGTGTAAGTTTCCACATGAGGTATCTGGACAAGGAGGAGGAGCTCCCTCTAACTTATGATCTTGTTGGTTGCTCTATCTTTATGCAACATACCCAGAAAATTACTTTGATAAGAATTTGAGCACAAACCCAAGGCAGAAAAAAATTTGTTTACTTTTTCAGTTCTTAGCTGTTTGAAAGACTTGAGTAAACTTTGTGCCGTGTGAAAGGATTAGAGGTTAAAATCAAGAAAATAATTGTTGATTCTGCTTTACAGCAATGCTTGCAAAGGTAGTAAGTTTTCTGAAACACTGCTGCATTATGAAGAACCTTGAATTCATAGCCTGCAGGCCTTGAGATTGTAAACTTAAAGGCTGTGACAATAATTTGACACAAATATGATCTGAGAATGTAAAATAAAATGTCTGAAAAGATTGTTTTCAAACAAATATCTTAACTATGTGAAAACCATAATTTATTATGCAACCCATCTGGGGGGTTGCCTCCCTCACTCTTTTTCAAGCTTGTATTTTAGCATATGTTAGCATTCAACAGGTGAATGTTTTAAAAAAAATAATAATGTATCACATATGAGCCCAACATAGTAGAACAGTTGTGTTTAGCTGTTTTTGAAAGAAAAAAATTCGTGAAAAATAAATTCCTTGGTCACAGTGTAATTCTGGTGCTGCACAATAGATAAACCACAGATAAGCTGAATAATTTCTACCTTGCACTGTGTTTCTTTTTCCTTTTATCTCCCCGAGATTGGGAAATTGCAAGTGACAAATACCTACAATGTGTTAGCTCGTATTTTATGCTGAAAGAAAAACAATTGAAATCACTAATATGTTTTGGACTAAATTTCTGAAGTATGCAATGTGAAGTCAACCTATGATAATTTAGTGTGTTACAGTGATGTCAAAACAGGCAACTTGTCTGTAATTCCTCCTGTTTACTGAGATTAGCTAGATCAGCAAAGGACTTCCTAGTGATTGTGACTCTTAAAACCTGTAATCCTTAATCATTAAATATCTTTAGGAAATAGATCAAAATAAAGCATAAGTGGACTTCTGCATATAATGATAAATATCTTACAGCAGTTGTGCAAGTAATAGCTTTGTATTACCCCTCAGTTAAAACACTTTGTTTTTGAATGCTAGTTGCATAACACGAAGATGCTTTTGAATGAGCCTTCAGCAGGTTTGTTTTTTTGTTTTTTTTTTTTTTTTTTTTTTTTTTTTTTTTTTTTTTTAATGTCTCCACTGCACCACTTTGGTATGCTAAAGGTATTCTGTTTTTCAATTTCATTTATTCCTCCCTTATGCGATATGGTTGAAAATTACAGCATGGTTATTACGGAATTTGCTTGGGATGTTGATACTTGTTTTGCAGCATTTTGTAAAGTGGAGAATAGCATCAGCAGAAGACAAGTTATCCAGGTTGTTAGGATCCTTCAAGGGAGATAAAAATTCATAAGTCATTAGGAGAAGTGATATTGTAGCCTGTGGTTTCATGAGCCAGTCCTGCCATTTGTTCTGTCACGAGTGTCCTGTTGCACGCATAGCATACGGGGAAGTGACCAGAGCGGGAGCGGCCCCTTGCTCTTCCCCCAGGTTCTAGTCTTGGTTGCATAGTCTGGTTCTGCATGGAGGTGTTGTAGCAGCTGGAAGGAAGAAGGATGGCTGGGAGAGATACTTTGCACAGCACGACCAGCTTGAACTGGTGAAAATATGTTTATGAATCTGTGCCTTGATGTCGTATGTTCTGGTTGAGTGCCCAGCTCTACAGTTGCTGGTTGGGAGAGGGGACTGTATTGACTTTCTTCACACTTCCTTATATAAAGTTTTGTGACTTTATATAGCTTGACTTTGGTTATCTTTTCTTGAAGGGATAAAGGGGGACACTACCTCATGCACCTGACCATTGCATGTCATCTTGAATGTGTGGATAAAATATGGATGAGAGATTTTCACTGAGAGAAAGTTCATCTTGTTGTATTTCTAAACCTGTCTGAACCTATCTAAAAGTTACTCTTTCATGCTTTTAGTCTGAAAATAGCATAGCTAGAGAATCAGACATCCTGAAGATTATTTACAGTCATTACCATACACACACCTATCATACACACACACAATGAATATATGAGCGTGGTACGTGTGTTTTCTTTCTTCTGGGTCCAAATGTAAAATCTGATGTATTTTAAATGTTAGCTTGAGTTGTCTTGAGATAAAATTGTTGTGTGTAACTATATGTAATGTATTATTTTTAACAGCTCGCTTTTACACGAGATGGACTATGTGGCTTGTGGAATGAAATGGTAAAAGATGGGGAGATTGTATATCCTGGAACAGAGTTAACACAAAGTGGTGAACTACCTCCAAGAAAAGGTATGGATTTTAAAACTATTTTTTTCTTTGTTCTTTTTTTTTTTTTTTTGCATTGTAATGATGAAAATGGAATTCAAATTTCATGCTGTCACAAAACTTTGGTGTATTGTCACCGATCTGTACAATTTGCAGGTGTCTTGAATTAAATACAATTGAAACTGGTTTCTTAAAAGTGTACAGAAAGGTAACGTCTGAGCTTTCAAATGAAGGCTTAAAGGAAGGCTTTAAATTTGTTCCAGCCTTTTGAAATGAAACTTCATAACCAGGCATGTTGAGAGAGGCTTGGCGGTGTCCTTTTGTTTGGTATGGTTGGTGTGTATACAGCTGAAGCCTTTGTTTAAAGGAAGTGGAGTGAGGAATGGGGTTGAGTAGATACTGCTATTTCTAATTTTGTTTGCCGTCTTCATAAAGTAACTAAAAGGTCAGCTGTAAAAACTGTCCACAGTCTCTCTGAGAGTGTAGTGAGGTTTTTTTGGATTTCTTTTTTTTTTTTTCATTGTACTTGAGAGCAGCTCAAATGCTACCAGTCCTGCAAATGTGAGATTAATTCATCTGTTCAGAGAGGTTACTTTGATGAAGGTGGATTTTTGTTTCATGATGTGCTATGCCAAAATGAAACAATTCTGCTGTTGCATTTTTTCTTTCTTCCTTTTGTGGTGCTTTTTTGACTCCTTATTGAACAGAAAGTTAAACTGGTCAAAAAAGGAAAAGGTTTGTTTCCTAACCTGGCTGAAGTGGGCTTACCAAATGGTCAGATAAGTTTTGTCAGTAGTTTATGTGGCCCCCAAACTCTGTCTAGGAGAAGAGTAGAAATACTGCCTTTAGCAGTGAACTATTATTTCAGCTTCTGTTACTTCTTGAACTGTACTGCTAGATAGGCATGATATTTCAAACCAGTAATACTCAATTCGTTGTAGAGAGAATTTTTTTTGTACCTGTGGTTAGTCTTCCTTAAAATCTGGGGTGGAAGGGAAGTCTTTTTAACTAGAGGAAGTTACTTCTACAGGAAAGAAGCTATAATAAATAGTTTGAGAGGAAAGTGAATTATATGTTATTTTTATGAAGAGTATAAGCTTTGTAGGTTATGAGTGGCTGCATGCTGCAGTAAGGACAAGGATTATGCTTCTAACTGTTTTGGAGTTAAACTTTTTGTCCTGCTGCTGCTGGTCCTTTTGAATATTGTTGCTGACACAGACCAAAAATATTGCTGATCTTATCAGAAAGGCTACTTCAATAGCTACTTGTGAAATGAGTAGAGGTAGTGTAATATTTTTTTCTTACGGTTAGCTAGCTTCATGAATCTTACTAGAAGGCATCATACACTTGATGCAAGGAAGAGAAGGGTTATCCCCTAAATGAAGTGTGGGAAATGCTTTCCCATTCACTGACAGCTCATGAGAAAGGTGTTGTGATGGTCATGGTGTAATGATTCAACACACTCTGCAAAAAGATAAACATTTGTAATAATATTTTGGTTTACAAAGGAAATTGCTGCAGTTTCTTTTCTTTTTTTTTTTTTTTTTTGTGTCAGATACTTACACATTGTATTTAGAGTTGTAGCTGTGCTGGTATTTGACAGAGAAATATTCTTCCAATATCTTTGTAGCTAAGTATCCACAGATAATTGGAATTTTTGTTAGTTATGGTGCTATAGTGCTGTCAGAGATTCTGCAAGTCAGTCATCTGTGACTTCACATTTATCCACACTTGGGACTGAATAAAGATGTGAATTTTTTGTTTTTAAATGCTGGATGTATGTGTGTACACATGACTTCCAAGGATCAAAAAGGTATAAAGTGTAAAAGGCTGTAGGGTGCTGCTGCTTTTCCATAGAAATAAAGCATCAGTGATACAAGCTGTGATGAGGCTTTCGAAAGCTTTCTTATATCCATGGTGGTGGTTGGTTGTTTTGTGTGTGGGTATATTGTATTTTTGTAAATATTAAAATTTTTTTTGTTTGTTTTGTTAAAGGAAGACTGCTACTTACTGTTTCCAGTACTATACAGTGGTGTATTGACCTTAGCCAGCTGCTTACCCAGCTTCTCACTCGCAGTTCCTCCTCAACAGGAAAAAGGGAGAAATTGAAATGGAAAAGCTTGTGCATCACGATAAAGCCAGGGAGATCACTTACCAGTCACTGTCATGGTCAAAACAGACTTGACTTGAGGCTATTTTTGGTCAGTGTTGATTAGGTTGTGGATTTGATTTAGATGGGCAGTAGTGAATCGTGGAACGAGAAAAATTGTTGGTCAGTTTGCACATCTGAATATGCAGCTCCAATTGAGTTTCATGAAATTAAAATCTAGAGTATTTCAGTTTGCTTAGTTGGTAGTTACTTTTTTTCATAAATGATCTACAAATGTAATTCAAGAGGAGAGGGAAAAGTACATATAATTAATGAAATGTGTATAAACCACAGTGCTTTTAGATCTAAAGCAATATGTTTTAACCTCAACATTCAGATTTTGCTGCTAAATTGACTGGAGATAAATAAGCGAGGCTGCTGTAAGTAGTCCTTTTTATTCAGTCTGTTTTCAGAAGTTTTAATTTACGTCCATCCATCGTGACTGCTTTTCTTCAGTAGTGCTCTAGCTGTGTGTTGGTACTGACTGCGCTGCTCACAAGAGGTACTTCATTCTTTCACTGGATATCAGCAGTGGCAATAGGCTGGAAGAACATGCTATTGATAGTGAAAAATGTTCCTTTTCTCTCTATGAAAAATATGCAAATACCCTATTTTTTGTCACCTGTTAGCAAAAATGTTTGGTTAGGAGTAACCTCTTTGTTTTTTCTTTGTGGCACTTGCAGAAAAACGTGTTTGATAAATGTGTTCAGCAGAACGTGTTTGCGTGTTTCCAAGTATTAACTGAGGACATAGCTGTGACAGTAGTGATGTCCAAATACAGGTGCACTTGCAGCATGGCATATGATTAAAAGATAATCAGGCTGCCTTCAGGATGTTTGGATGAGATATGAGCTATGTACTGAAAATAGTAAAGTATTAAATACTGTTATTCTTACTATATTTTTAAGTTACTGAACCATTACTGTAAATACAAAATCATCAGCTTCATGCCTGTGTCCTGCCTTTGGTAAACACTTTGAGCTTCCTCTTCTGTTCACGGTTTCCTGAAAGCTCAACCTTTGTCAGTCTAGTGCTGTTGAGTCCACAAACCTCATTCCGTGTTGCACCTGCAGGTAATAAAGTCCAAATGCCACAAGCAATTCCAGAGAGGCTGACAGAAACTAAATGTTTATGATAAGAGTAACAGTATGTGAGAATTGGTTATGTTGCTTACTGTTCAGAGCACGTATGTATCAAACTGTTGTAGCAAGCAGGCACATAGGCAAGGCTCTGCTTTGAGCCTTCTTTTCTGTGTGAGAGAGAACTTGTTAGAAGTGAGAAGTGCCTCTTTTAGCTCCGTCTTTTCTGCTTCCCCAACCCATGAATATTGGCTATATCCAAGCATTCAGTATATACTATATCCAGCATTCATATACTCAAACATTCAATACTTAGCTGTGGGTTATCCTACTCTGTGTAGGACAGAGAGGAGTCCTAGTTCTACCCCCTTGGACAGTTTAACTTCATTAGTGTAAAATGTTGTATTGCATATTCAACAGATAATTTAAAGAATGCATTTTAAAATACAGTATACCAGGGAAGAAAAGAAACTTTATTTCCGATTAGTGTTGGGAAATTAGAATCTTCTGTCATCTGGACTTCTATATCTGGAGGCCATGTATAAACATGGCTTGCAAACGGTTAGGCAATCCTTCCTTCACAAATAACTATCAGTTGAAGTTTGTATATGTGTATATATATATTATATATATGTATATAATATATATTTCTTTTGTATATGCATAAAAAAAAAGCAAAGTTCTCTGACAGAAAACTGATTATTGTTTTGTACTGCAGCTGAAATACTTTCTGGATCTGGGGCTACCAAATACTATTTGGGAGCGGTTGTAAAAGTCAGCCCTTGCCAAAAGCACACCCTGTGTAACTTTTTGCCTTGTGCATGGCAACATCTACTGGGAAACTGTTGCAGGCTTTTTCTTTCTACTGTGGGATTCCTAGCTATATCAGTTCATTGGCATTTAAAAGCAGCACAAGATATTACTGTAGCAGGTGCAGGAGGCAACTATGCAGTGTCAGTTATTTTTTAAATTTAATATGAAATGTAAGTTCCACCTTCAGTTGCTTCCTTTTTATCATCTGTTTATATTGGATTAGGCTATTGCTGTACAAGATAGAGCACACTTGTTGAGCTATTGTACTTTGTTTTGGGAGCTAACTTCTAACTGAAAATGGTTACTTCAGTTGCTCTGTTTTGCCTGGCTAAGCATACCTTCCTCAGCTTGGAGGTTTAAGGTTCTAAGCCAGAACATAGTTAAAGAAAGTTCTTTAAGGGAAGTGTTACATGGTTATTTTTCTCCACCCCAACATTCAGGCTTCAGTCTAAGAGAAATGAATTTAAAACAGGTTGCCACATTGTAGCATGTTCTTGTGTGCATTGTTTTGAAAACTTATTGCTAGTTATTTTGGCCTGTGCTGGCTTCACTCAAGGTGTCTTCCTCCCTGTCTCTGTTTCAGAAAAATCTTCGGAGTTCCCTTTTTAAAAATCCCTTTCATTAAGTGTAACTGAGCTTCCACAATTATGATGCCTGTGTTGCTGCTTTCAATCTAGAGAGATACCAACTGTGTTCCTTACAGAGCAAGTGTTTGGCTTTTTGCAAGTATAGTGAAAAGTCTTTGTGGAACAATTTGACGTGGATTTTTAATGTGGTTTTTTTTTTTACATCAGCTTCTTCTTGCTTTTTCTCTCATTGCTTCCCTTTTCTGTTCATACAGACCATGAAGAAAAGAAAATCCTCCTTGAGGATTTTTGATTTGCATGACAAGGTTGTTTTTATGCAATACAAAGCTTAAGTTCCCACCTGGATTGGGACAGTCTTTACTAGCCATGAGGAATTGGGCAAAATGATTTAGTTTGTAGCCCTTTGTTATCCTTTGCTGAGGATCTGTTAAAAAATGTAACACATTCCCTTACAGCTGCCTGTGAAATGTGGTGTCTTGGCACAACACCCTTCACCCACTAAGTAAAATCCTAGACCTTGCAGAGTCTGTCTCTAGACGTGTGGATGAGTGGAGAAACAGCAAGATTACTGCGAGAATATTCTGAACTACTGAGGCTAAATGGGGTCCTTAGTCACTGATTTAACTCTATAATGGAATCTGTGCCTTTAATATTATTTGCTTGTGACTTGGAATAGAAACAGCTAGATTCAGTCACATTTTGTACATGTGTTGTCTCATACTGATGACTGCTGTACTACTGGCTGTTACTTGGCATTTGAGAGAAATGGCTGTACTCTGTCTGTGGTTGCCATGTACAAGTGACTTTGCTATCCCTTCCGTAACGCACAATCTTAGCTGCAGCATGCATGCTGCAGTTATGTCTGTTTTTTTACCCTGTTCTCCCTCAGTTTTCATCTGCCACCTCCTGAGCAGTAGTGTGTGTTATAGGTTAAGAAACATTGGCTTTAATCTAAAACTTGTAAAGTTAAGACACGTTAAAAAGATTTATTTTGGGAGGTGCTATTGTCTACAGTCTGACAAATTTTTAACAAAGATGCAATCACTGATCTGGTTACAACCAGATTAGGCAGTCATTTTTATTTTTTTTTTTTCAGGCCAGATGGAAAGAATAGTTTAATGTTTTTGTACATTGTTGTATTTGTTTTGAGGTAATAAGAGCCTTTTGATCTCCAAGTGGGGTCATGGTGAGTCATATGTGCTGGGTCTGGCAGCAGCTGTAAACCTCTTGCTTATTACTGTCTTCTGAAATATGCTGGTACAAATACATGTTTTGGGTGGATGGAGTGGGACAGGAAAAAAAGACAAAATTCTAATGCTCATTTGTCTTCTTGTGGCTGGGAAATTTTGTGTGTGTGTGTAGGTCTCTGTAGACTAGACTCGCAGATAGGAATTAAGTACCAGTCATTTTTAAAAGTCTATTGGAAATGGAACTAAACTCTTCATGAGCAAGTTGCAAATGAGAATTTTTTGGGGATATTTTTAGAAAAGAAGATCAAGGTGAGGAAAGGAGTTTCCACGTTGGCCCTTAATTTGCAAGGCAATCTTGTGCATTGAACTGGTGAAAGGTATGGATATGGAGATCCATATCCCCAGTATGAATAAGGAGAGATTTCCAGCTGTGTAGTTCTACTATGTTTAGAAAACTGGGACTTTCATGCAGCCCTTGATTACAGAGATAAGTGCCTGTATGTTCTCTCTCTTTATGATAGTAATCTCAAAAACATTTAAATACTTTTTTGGGCAGAAAGTGATGGTATTATTTTCTTTACCTGCTGGTAATGACTAAGATGTTAGATAATGTTACAGATGTTGAAATATGGCTGCATAAAATTAATGTAAATGTCAATATATAGCTCCTTGTTTTTGAAATTAAGGCAATTGCTATCTTCTTCTGTGTTAGAAATGGAATATGAAAACAAATAAATAGTACAGAAATGCAAATAAGTTGGGAGCAAAATCTTACTTAAAGTGCATCCTTCAAAACTACATCCTTTGTGACACTGTGTATTACAAATCCTTTGCAAGTCTTCCATGATGATATTGATATTAAACGTTCATCCCCCTTGGAGGTTACAGCAGTGATTTCTGGATTGGAAGGTCATGTCTTACGAAATGTAACATGAGGCCTAGCACTTTTGACAGTTAACATGGTAAAATACTACTTCTCCACACCCTGTATTCTTAATGATAGACAATATTGCTGTAAACTTGTGGGCTGGGCATTTCACCTGTATGTTTCTAACCTACAACTAAATTCAAGGAGGAACTAGCTTAACTGGTCTTTTTTTTTTTCTTTTTTTTTTTTTCTTTTTCTCTTTAGATGATAGTACTGAATGCCAAACTGCATCAAAGAAAGAAGAACAAAACGACAAAGAAAAGAAAGATGACGAAGAGGCTCCACTGCCCACTTATAGGGCCAAATCAATTGTTGAGAGTTGGGTTTGGGGCAAACAACCAGGTATTGCAGCTGTTTCAGTTATTCTCACTGAAGCACTATGTATTCTATATAGACCCCTACTTTTGTATCATCAAGAAGTAACTGGGTCACATATACTTGCTGACAGATGCATCTGTTAGTGGAGTAAGTTGGATAAGTAGTTAACTGTGATTGAAGTTAAACATTTACTGTAATTACTTTCCGATTTCGTTAGGCTCATGACTTGTGCCAATTTCTACCTTTCATCCTGCTTGAAGGAATGATACACTGATTTGGAACAAATGTAGTCATATGGTGAAATGTTATGATGTCTTCAGAATATTTCTTTTCAGTTGCTGAGACTAAAAAGAAATTGCTTAGTTTCTGAAGCCTGAATTTTCTGCAGGCAGTAAAGGTTTAATAGGTGATAGATCTTTTTGATTTCATGGTCTGGTAGCTTAGTTTGAGTGAATCATGGGAGGAAGGTTAAAATGGTTAGTTCAATTAACTGTCTGTCCTGACCTTTGCTGACAGTAGCATCGTGTGTGATGGCAGTGAAAAAATGGTTTGTGTTCATGTCTTCATATCTATGAAATACTGATTTTGATACTGAAGCCAGTTGAAGTTCATGACTGTTTATTACTGCAGAGCAGCAGTTCATTGTCTGCCATTGTCCGTGTTAGAAATAGCAGAGAACCTCACTTCAGTGGTTTGTTTTACAGTTCTGGTTCATGACATTGCTCTATTCAGATGTTGGCATGTGCAAACTTTGGGGACATCTGTTGTGCCCCTTTTCCTTTCCCTTCACCCAGAACCTCTTGAAGATCCCTGGAAAAAGTATTGTCTCTTCAGTGCCAGAATCTGCATCTGTGTAGCCTCTTTTGCTAGGGAAGCTGTTGGTATCTGTTGAGCCGCAGGTCAGCTGCCAGTCTTCTGTCCTCTGCTCTGTGCCAGCCAGCTTGCACCCTTTTCTTAAGGACAGGAGGACAGATGGACTTGCTGTCACTCTAGACAGAATTTTGCAGTGTAGGAGGAATTAAAAGAATTGCCATTACAGTCACAGGGGGAGTGAGAATTGAATATGTTGAAGAGATGTAAGCTGAAGGTCACTTTGTTTTATGTTTTTATTCAGTGTTTGTTGCTGAAGAGTAAAATAAAGCTTACAATTATAAATCTAAAGGCTGAGTATCTTACCAAATTTCTTCTAGCTGACCAAGATGCTGGGGACAGGAGCTGGCCTTTAAGCTCACCCTTCAATTATTTCTTAGAAATTGAAAGAACAGTTGTTTAGGAAAAAAAAAAAAAAAAAGGATGTATGTGTGTTTGAAGTTTCCAAAAAGAAATAACTTACTCCCTTGTATTTATTTTTAATGCCTATATATAGTATGGTTTATTAGCGCACAAGTAGATAATTCTTGTAGAAAAAACTTGCAAAGACTTTGTCTAATAGATTTGTATTCCTTGGTCTTCATTACCATTTCTTCTTGAAGTTTGCATCACCTCGCTGTGACATACGAATCCTTAACACTATGAACACACAGTTTATTTATAGAAATGTTACAGATATCTTTTGTACATGATTGTAAGTAACTTTTTGTATTTGTCAGAGATGTAGCTAACAGTTGCTATCGAGCCGTTTTAGCTTTTGTGGCTTGGTAATTAATTAAAAAAGATAAATGCAGGTAATCAATTTGGGTACTTCATGTGTTTCATAAAACGTGGAAAACAGTTTTAAGCTTTTCTTTTGTCATCCTACATAAAAATAAAATGAACCTTTGAACATTTGCCTGTCAAAAGCATGAAGGAAATTTTGAAAACAAGAATTGTTTCTTAAATATATTGTTGCTGATCAAGTAAGAATTAAAGACTTACTATGTTTTCATTAATGTTTTATATATCTTTACAAGTAAGGTATAATTTGGAGTTATTTTATAAAAAGAACTGAAGAGGCGTTTGAAGTCTGTGCTTCAGGTCAATACCCTGAACTATTTCTACAGAGTTTTAATGATTTACAGTCTTACATTGTGAGATCAGTGTATAGACATTAGACAGTATGTATTTATGTTTTAGAAGTGCTGCAATACAATCTTATTTTGCCAAGAAGCGTAGAGGACCATGCTATTGAGCTTCAGCAGGCTAATCCAGGTCAGTGGGTCTTGTGATGTCCCTACCCCGTGAGGGCTGGGAGATTTTGAGATCACACACAAAAACCTGTTCATGAAATTGTTGAATTGTGTTGTGAAGCAGTACTTTTTGTCCCCCTTCCTGAGCTCTGTGCTTGTTTTCTGTCATCCTGGCACAAGTCCAAGGGAGCAAAATGCTTTCCTTTAATTCTGATTTATGCTGAGATCACTGCTCTGCCATAACAGGGCAAAGGGGTCATAGTATTTTTTTTTTTTTTTTTTTTTTTTGTGTGGTCTTAGGCCAAGTGCTGTAAAATTGTGTAAGTAGTAATAAATACATTGATAAGTTATTATATGGCTTGAAGTTGGTTTTCCTTTTTTCTTGCATCTTAGTGTTCATCCATTTTATATTCAGCTCTTAACTGTCAGTGTTGAACTATTCAGGCATTATTTTTGACATTAATGATGCTTTAAAACATTTTCCCCCATCCTGTTCCTGCCAGGTTGTGTTCATTAGCCATTTCTTCTGATTCTTCACAAAAATTTTGGTTTACTACTTTTATCAGTTTTCCTTTCTGAAAATGTTTGGCTTTAGCATCTTACATGATCCTGAGAGAAGTCTGGGCGTTCAACCCTGGATATGGGGAGATGAGAAGAGGAAACTCCTGAAGCAGTTGTACAAAATGTACAGGAAATAGAGCAGTACTTAATTTTCTTGTGTTTCTTAGTCATCATATGCTTAGGATTGGCTCTATTGAGTCAAATCAAAGGACAGTCTAACCAACATTCCTGTTGCTGTCAGAAATTATTAAATAGCATAAATAGCAGTAGCCAAGTGAATAGTTGGATTCTGTGTTTATGATACATTATTTGTAGCGTATAGACTTGAGCCAGAGGTGGTGGTATGGGGGAATAAGAATGTGCGCTTAGATCCCCTCCTGTTTTATTTTGCTGAAGCATATGTGTGCATAGCATAACTTAACAGGCTTTAATAATTTCTAATGTTGATTTTTTTCCATTAATTTTTCTAGTCTCTTTTTAAACATTCTAAATATTAGCATCCACAGATGTATGTAGCAAGGAGCTTTGTAATTCAACTGCTTGTTACATGAATATTATCTTCTCCTAGTCGGTGACTTGATATTGGCATCTGTTGGTTTCATCTAATGCTCTGTTCTTATACTGGAAGAGGCAGTGAGTGGTTGTTCCTTACTTGTCTTCCCCAGCACTGGCAGGGTGGGTTTTTTGTGTTTAAGAATTCTGTCATAATCAGCTCCCAGTTGTGTCTTTTCCTCACTGAAAATCTTATCTCATTAAACTTCTTTGCATACAAAAGGTTTTGTAAACACTTGTTTCTCCCCCCCTCCCACCCAGTTTTCTGCCATGGAATGTGGGCTGGGAACTAAGGGTTACAAAACTAAAAGCAGTCATGGTGTTGAAAAAAACTGGGTTTAATCTCGTTTATGGTGACATTTCGTATTTTAATAAAATTTCTTGATCAATACTTTTTCAATATACTTTTGGAAGGGCTGATAAGAGAATGGTTTAGTCAAAGGATGAAATTTTGCTGTTTTGCATTTTCCTTCTCAGAACTCCTTCATCCCTGTGTTTTTTGCCACTTGGAACAGATTTTAACTCGCCTCCTACCCTGCCCCCAACTTGAAAGCTGTTGTCCAGCTCCAAGTATCTGTTTGGTTGCTGTTTATGTTCTTAAGAGGTATGTGTATGTGTGTATTTTTACACACAAACACATGAGTCTCCTTTCTTGCTATTCCTTTCTATGCACGAGTATTTGAGCATCAATTTAAACAAGTATTGCTCATGATACAAAACTTAGGAAGTTAAGTACTCAGCCATGTAGTGAGATGCATGCTCAATGTGCACACAACTATTCATTATTGCTCCTGCTGAATACTAATAAGGTGATGTCTGCTGTTGATCATTTTTTGAATAGGGGAGCAGACAGAAGGAAGCTGAAAGCTAAATGCCCTTTAGGAATTACATTCTTTGGTATAAAATAATTTTTGGAGCATATTTAGCCTTGTTTCTGAAGAAAATTGTGTGTATGTGATTATATTTTTGCCTTTCCCTCTGACTTAGGAATCCACTCATTCTGTGGCAATGGCTTTTGCAGGGTCATTAGACGACTGTTAAGCCAAGCCAATTGCATCCTCTGTCTACTGTATGTACAGTGGAAATGACATGTAGTAGAAGGGGAAAGAGACAAAATATAATAATCTCTAGGAAATTCAAGCACCTTAGTTATGCTGCTGGCAGGAATGTGTGCTCATTATAACAGTAGATTCTTGCCAAATTCTGTTTCATATGTTTTTTGATTTTTGAAGTCTGAAATCTCCCCACACTGTAACATCTATATTTGCTTTTAATAAAGCTTGTGACTCAACCAAAGTTCTTGAAACTTTTCAGTTTGGTATTGGCATTTTTAAGGCCCTTGATTTATCAGTTACAAGCCTGTGCTGTTCCCTACAAGGGCTGATGAAATAAGTGTGAAGAAACCATTAAGTATGGGCTAATTTTGGGTTTGTGTGTTTTTGTGTGTGTGTGGTGGTTTTTTTTTTTTTCTTCTGAGCTGCTAGGACAGGAGCAAATGTGCTGTTGGACAGTCTGCTTGTTTAGACTCATGTCGGGTTGGTGTTCTGGCGGTGGCTGAGATGGTTTAAGAAGCTACTGTCTTCAGCTACTTGTTTTGTCCCCCAGTTTTGCTGGCTTACCTAAATAACATGTCACTTCTTTACTCTGTTCTGTCAGATGACCTGGGTTAAACACTACTGGTATTTTTCCTTCTAATGCGGAGAACTTCTGGCAGGGTGAATTACGAAGTGAAGACGTGTAGTTATGTTAGTTGCTGAGGGGAAGGAGAGATGTGATAAGTTATAACAGAAGATGTTAAAACCCTTCCGTGTCTCTACTGCAGCCAGAAATGTGTCTGACTGTAGCTGTCAATTAACAAGTATTCTGATAATGTTAGTTTGAGAATTTAAACTTTTATGGTATGACTTCAATGCTTACGTTCTAGATATGGATTAAGTAAGTAATCTGGCTCCACCCTTTGTAAAATAACTGACAAAGCAAAGCATTGCAAGGGATGGTTAGCATCAGGGGCTGGCATAGTGGCATATGAACAATTTTGTGCAAAGAGTTCCCTGTAACCTTCTCAGATGAAATTTGAATCGTTACTATTAATAAGCTATTCTCTCATTAGACTATTTAGCTCATTGGTAGTGTTGTTCAGACTCGAGGGTTTATTGAAGTCAATTTCACTAGGTTGATTCCCAGATATATTTAGATCTTTCTAAAGATGAACTGAATTTTTGTAAAGATAAATTTACTTATGGAATAAGAGAAGATTTAAAGTGGGAAAATGTGTAGATACATCTCATTTAAAAATAGTATTTCTTTTAATAAACCAAGACAGTCCTTGGTTCAATTTTGGGATGTCTGAATTATAGGACTACTATAACTTGTTCCAGCCTTTATTATGCTTTGCATATGAGCTTGCTTTCACATTTTTGAAATACTAAAGAAGTATGTATAAAATACATGAGTGGAATAATTTAATTTTGGTGGAAAGCTTTCCTAAAGTTGTAGCCATTTGAGATACTGAAGGCAAGGTGAGAAGGGGGAAAGAAAAGATTTTTATTATAACTAAATCCATTGACAAAAAGTTTGTGGTTCATGCTGGTTATTTTTATATGGTTTGAATCTCATAGAGGGTAAATGATATTTTCCGTTAGAAAAATATTTTTGTATGCAGTTGTTAAGAAAACAGTATATTGTAAGGAACAGTTCTTAATATTACTAGTTTCTGAATATAAAACATTGTGATTTTTAGGGCCATTCACTTGAAAATTGAGCTCTTTCTAGCCCTTTTTCTGCATAAAAAGTGAAGACAGTTTTGGTATTGTCTTAATTTGACTTTATTTGTTGATGTTGACTTGATTGACAGGAAAGCAAAATAACTTGCTTTTAAAATAGTTTACTTTAGAAAGTGCTATTGTGAGGTTTTGTTTAGTGAAGAATTGCATAGTTGGTGAAACTACAGATTTTTGTATTAAAACAGAACTGAATCTTTGAGGTATTTGGAACTCACAATAATGTTAATTTTTTTGTCAAATGAGCAAGTTGTCCTATCAGATCATTGAGTATGGTGTTGAGTATCTTACAGGCCATCCTGTATGTATTGCTGAAACATTAGGAACTGAGTTTTAGGTGCTGCTATGAAATTGTGTTTTGTTTTTTTTTTTTTTTTCTGCCAAGACACAATAGTGTGTGTGTATAAAATGGCCAGCTTTCAACTGGTACTGCATGATGTGTGTGCATTCTATGTGCTTCCATAGGATTCTGTTTTCTAAGCATTCAGAGTTCTTAACAGTGGTTTGTGTCACCAATTGTATCAGAAAGATTGGAATGCTAATAACGGCAGTCCTGTGGCCGATCCAAAGTGACTTGAATGGTATGTAGCTATACACTTCTAGCAAAAGTTCCCTGTGAAGTAATTGCTGGAGAATTGTAGGTGGGCTCTGTCTGTCCCAAGTGTTTCTTTCCAGTAGTCCCCATGACATGTGTTTAAGAAGTATGTTATTTTGAAATGAAGGACTTTTCCATCTAATTCTTCAACTCTCAGAAATAAATTCAGAGTGTGCCCACATTTAGATTAGTTGCCAGCTATAAAGGGATGATGAATGCTGTGGCTCTGTGTTACCTTATAGACCGTGCTGAGTCTGGCACCTAGGGCTTGATTTCTTAGCACCGAGTATAGACTCTCTTCCTCAAACATAAGTGTTAAGTTGCCTTGTGTTCCCACCCCACCCCCCCATTTTTCATTTTTTCATATAGATAGTGAAAAAATAGACCATAATGAATATGCAGAAGGAAATCACTTGCCAAAAAGAACAATGTTAAGAAAAGTCTCTTTGTAAAGCAGAAAGTATGGTCATTTCTTACTTCATACTTAATACTTTTGTATTAAAACACAAGGGGGAAGTTTTGATTGGATATAAGGAAGAAGCTCTTCACTGTAACGGTGGTGGGGCACTGAAATGGGTTGCCCAGGGAGGTTGTGAATGCGCCATCCCTGGCGGTGTTCAAGGCCAGGTTGGACTGAGCCTTGAGTGACATGGTTTAGTGTGAGGTGTCCCTGCCCGTGGCAGGGGGGTTGGAACTAGATGATCTTAAGGTCCTTTCCATACTATCCTATGATTCTATGATGTGCTATGGTATGGAATACCCATTTGGCTAGTTTGGGTAAGGTGTCCTGTCTCTGCTTCCTCCTGGCTTTCCCTCCTCCCTGGCAGAACATGAAACTCAAAAAGTCCTTGGTCAGAGTAAACATTACTTAGCAACAACTCATACAGTCATCCTTTAAACCTTCTGAGCAGACTACTATGTGGCCATAATGTTAAGGGACATTATAAAAGCCAAATCAAACATGTTTTTGGCAAGCATCTGTTTTATTTATGGATTACTTTACTTTGTGATTTGAAGTAGCTGTATGTATGTAACTTGTTGATTTTCGACTGTGCTTTCGAGTTCTTTAAGGAATTTTGTAGGGCTTATACTAAGGACCTCATAGTTAGGTGGAAAGATGTGAATGCCTCAGGGAAAGGAATCTAACATATTATGAAGTGGTGAAATGTGAGTAGCAATGCGGAAAACAGGCTGGGGTGATGGCTGACAACAAACTAAGTGGCTGTGCAATGCAATCCAGTGGCAGAGAAGGCCATTTGAATTTTCTGCTGGGTATGCAGAGATGCACTGCATAGTGGGGACAAAACTTTGAAATACTTCATACAGGTAAAGTTGTTAGAGAGAATGTAAAAATAAATGTTTTCCAAAGTTTTGTTTTAAAATTCGTATGTTGAGCTATTGACTGCTTTTTCTGGTTAGTGAAGAATTAATTCTCTAGCATGGGAACGTAAGTCAGATCTTTTATTTGCTAATAGCACTTGCAAGCATCTTAAATTTCTGACATTATTTGTTTCTGAAACTTAGCAGCCATTGGCAGTGATCCTAGAGCTTCTGAGAGTAGTTTTATAACTTCTGAGCAACTTAAGATAATGTATATCAGTGCAAAATGAAAGCGTATCCTTGTGAGGACTTGCAAAGTTGTTGCCTGCACTTAAGAGAAGTCTCAGGTTGGATGATGATAAGAATTATTTTTTTTTGAAACACATAAGTTTTTCCTGTGATGTTTTAATTGTAGACAAGAAATATGAGGGTTCTGATGTGTTTTGATTATAATCTTTGTGTAAACACTTGTTAAGTGTGATTGTGATTATTAGATCCTGTGGATTAGAAATGTGCCTATTAACTATGGAAGCAGGGAATTTCACTGGGTTTTGAGGCTCGGACTTTTGGTTGTTTCACAGTTTTCAATTTGTCTTGATTTTTCATGATACTATATATAACAAAGATGAACACCCATAAAATAGTATCCTTCTTTGATTCTCAGATGTGAATGAGTTGAAGGAGTGCCTTCAGGTACTAGTGAAGGAACAACAAACTCTGGCTACACAAACAGCTACAACAGCTCTTTCAGCTATGAGGCTAAAGCAGAGGCTAGTTATCCTGGAACGATATTTCATTGCATTGAACAGAACAGTTCTTCAGGAGAATGTCAAAGTTAAGTGGAAAAGCAGTATTCCTCTGCCTGCTGCGGATAAGAAAAGGTAATGACACAAGCATGAACAAGTTAATACATTAAGGAAAGTTATAGAAAGGTTGTCAACCTGTCTGTGAGAGCTTAATGTGATTTATTCCTCCTTGTGAAACATTAGCAGTAAAGAAACTCTTCTTATTTCTTAAGATGGTTTTACGTGCTGTCACCTGCTGCACAGTTTTTCTTTTCAGCTCATGCTTGCTTATAGGGTCTCTGTTCATACTAGTGGGTTTTTATTATAATACGTTGCTGTAGATATTATTCTTTGAGCTGTAAATATACTTTTATTGAGGCATTACTTTTGTTCTACTCAAAAAGTATGGAGAGGCTTATTTCAGAAATGATGCTGGTGGAGGTTACTTGGTTCTAATAACATTAATACATTTTTGTCAATATTTGTTCAATTAAGGCATATAATAAGTTTAAAAATACAAATACATGAAAGTTGAGCATAGTTTTTGTTAGCTTGGGTGAGAAACTGTTTCAAAAGAACTAACTCAATAAGAAATCGTCTGATAGCTTATTGACCTAAAAATAGAAAAATCTATCAGATGAGGCATTAAGAAGGCTATTCAGTAGCTGAACAAGGTTGCTGTCTGACAGAATAAGTAGTTCAGCCTGGGAAATTTTTATATTAGGTTGTCTCTAGCTTCTAAAAGGAAAGGAGGCAATAAGTTAATATCATGATTAGTTATTATGTGATTGAAGTTCTGACAGTGATATTTTTCCCTTCAGTAATCTGCTGTCTGGCTTTTTTTTTTTTTTTTTAGTTCTGATTAAAAAGGAGCATTAGTATATTTAAGTTATCAGATTGCTAAAAATGCCAGTGTAATTCTCTTCTCTCTTGAAAAAGTCTTAAGCAGTTCACTTTCTTTTGATGTGAGATTAAAAATCCAGAATTGTTGATGTTCTTCTGAGAGGGAGCAGTAGGGAATCTCCTGTCATTAAGTACAAAGGAATGCTTACTTAAATTAATGGGATTGTTAGCATGAAAAGAAAAGTTCGGAGAAATGTATGTGAGCCCAGTGGGTATTAATGAAAGTTCAAGCTATCTCTTCCTTACACACACCAATGCAGAAGCTGCAAAGAGAGATTAATAACATTGACACTTGAATGGAAAGATAAGAAATGACAAAATTGATGGAATTAATTATTAGTAATTGAAGCTTCATAAAGAAATAGTCTATAAGCATAATCTGTGCAGTCCAAATTATCTAGAAATATAAACTTCCTGAGTAGATAGTGAGTACATGAAGTATCTTATGTCTCTGTATCTTAAATACATGATCATAATTTCACTCTGCAGAACTATAGGCATCTTTCTGATGACAATTATGCCAGTCTAGTTTATTATTTCTCTGGAGCTTTTTAATGTTGGGGGTTGAACTGGTTGTTCTTTCAGGCAGCTGAAGTTAAGGTTTTGTTGTTGACATCTCGATGTTGATCACCTTCATTCTCAAGAGACAATTACAGTTCTTTACAAATGAAAATTGTGTAATTATATATGCATGCATATAGCTAAATTGTTAAATTGTTGAATATACAAGTTATACAAATAGCTACTAATATAAATATATATTATTATAATATAAATTACACTAAGACAATGTATATATAATTTTATTTAGCCCAAGACCTGTAGGCAAAGGTGTAGAAGGACTTGCACGAGTCGGATCCCGAGCAGCACTTTCATTTGCGTTTGCGTTCCTTCGTAGAGCCTGGAGGTCAGGTAGGTCTACTTTGTAGCTTATTGCATGTATTTTTCATTAGAAGACAGATGATTCATTAAAGCATCTGTGTCTATTAGGTATTTGCATGGAACTATACATTTGTAAACATCAGATTTGCATAATTGTGTTTTATGTTTATGTAGTACTATGCCAAGCAGTACTGTTGCTCATCAAAGCCATCCAAGCCACTACCAAGGCTGTGTTGTTAGGATCCTTTTATGCTTACAAAGGCAAATTGGTATTTCATTAAGAGAATATGCCTTTTAATGCCAGGTTTCAGAAAAGTGAGATCTATTCTTAAGACAAAG
This sequence comes from Psittacula echo, assembly GCF_963264785.1. Taxonomy (NCBI): domain Eukaryota; kingdom Metazoa; phylum Chordata; class Aves; order Psittaciformes; family Psittacidae; genus Psittacula; species Psittacula echo. Next base: position 57,485,224 of record NC_137736.1, read on the forward strand.
TCGATCCACTTTATTACTTCATGACAGCAACAAAAACGATTTGGGCGCAGTAGTGTCAAACTTGTGTTTGATTTGTGTACTTGACAGTGATTGTCAAATTGCAGAGGTTGGCAGAATTGTCGTATGTGTCACTTTACTGTCTGCTTCTCTGATGGCAGAATGTTTGTCTGAACAAACAGTGTTTGTTCAGATCGCAGCTCATTCTTTGTCCAGCCAGCCCTAGTTCTTCTGATTTCCTAAGCAGATGCATAGTGGAATGAGCTGGTTTAAGAGTTGTAATCTTTTTGACTATTTTTTGTGAAGCAGATAGCTCTTCAGAAATCTTGCAGTCAAAATGTGAAATTTGAGAACTTTGCACATATTATTAAGGAACATGTATGCTTGACATAAAAAAAAAAAAAACCACAAAACATTGTATACAAAAAATTGCAAAACTTGTGTGTTACGGGAGATGTAACTAATATTACTGTGTTCCTTAGGTGAAGATGCAGACCTGTGCAGTGAATTGCTACAGGAATCACTTGATGCGCTACGAGCTTTACCAGAGGCGTCCCTTTTTGATGAAGGGACTGTATCTTCTGTATGGCTGGAAGTGGTGGAAAGAGCTACTAAATTCCTAAGGTCTGTTGTGACTGGGTAAGTTTCTTTTTTTTTTTTTTTTGAGCACTGCTGAAGTAGCTGTTAAATGGCAAACTTGCATCTCATAGCAGCTAATGGTATAAGTGTAATAATTTATGTAAAATTAAAAAGATTGCTTTTGCTCATATATGAACTATGGAAATTATGTTCTTTAAATATGATTGAATTCATAGAATAATGGAGTGGTTAGGGTTGGAAAGGACCTTAAGATCACTGAGTTCCAGCCCCCCTGGCATGGGCAGGGACACTTCATGCTAGACCATGTCACTCAAGGCTTCACCTGTTCACGGAAAATAAGAATTTGAATATTCTGAATCACTGCATGTAGACTTAGCTGAAAAATAGTGTTTCATTAGTGTAAACTGTATTGGCATGTAGAGTTCTTTGGTAATACAGTATATGTGTACACTTAATTGTTCCTCTCTAGTATACTAAAATAATGCAGACTTCCGTGCATGTGAGGGGGAAAAAACATTCCTATTGGACTTAGAGCACTTCCCTGCTCTTTCCCTGTTACTCGAGGAAGCTTGAAGTTACATTTTTACATAGCTGCCAGAAATTATCTTTTGAATACTGGAACTACATTCTTTATGATATCCACTATAAGGATGTTTTAATTTCACCTGTGAAAAAGTTTTTCATGTTTTGAACATGTTTAATAGAGCTTGGGCTGCCACTCAAAAAATTGATCTTGTGTGGGATGTGTCAGCTTTTCTTCACACCTGCTTTCATCACCAGTTTTATATTTTTCTGGAAGTTTAGTGATTCTTGGTGTGTTGTAGATGATTTTGGTAAGCAACCATGTATTGTTTCCAATCACTTTTTACTTAATACATACTGTTTGACTTCTAGAGATGTACATGGAGCTCCCAGTACCAAAGGGCCAGGAAACATTCCATTACAAGACCAGCACTTGGCACTTGCCATATTGCTAGAATTGGCAGTGCAGAGGGGTACATTAAGGTGAGAAACACTCTGGTTTTTAAACATCTCTGTCTATTGGAACGGCCTGAGCAGTGCCTGTTTTCAGTTTTCATGGGTTTGGGATTAATGTAATAGTTGTGGCTCAAAGCATATGAACTTTTTCAGTAATGCAGTGGTGGTCAAGGTCTTATGTTAGCTAGATTGCAAAGTCCCATTTTTGCTATATTGATAATCTGTTTAAAAAGGAAAGCTGTGATGTCTGATATTGCTAAGATTCAAAATGTAGAAAGTGAATTGTATGGACAACCAAAAAAATGTTTTTAGAAATGCTTATTAATAAAAAATGTGAACTTCGTCTTTCAGCCAAATGTTGTCAGCAGTTATGTTGTTGCTTCAACTTTGGGATAATGGAACAAGGGAAACGGACAATGAACGATCTGCACAGGGAACAAGTGCACCCCTTCTACCTTTGCTACAGAGATTTCAAAGTATAATATGTAATAAAGATGTGCCCAATGCTGAGGAAGAGATTCAGGTACTTGCCTTTTCTAAATAATCTGAGGATATTATGCTGGTATCAAATTTAATTTGGCTGGCTAAAATTTTAAAATTATCTGAACAAAGTTGGCAGTAGTGTTTTCCATGTAAGATGTGTATACACCACTGTTGTTTGGTTTTCATGCGTATGTTTTGAGTTTCTTGAGGTAGGAGAATGAATGTTGTAGTATAATTAGAGGTAAGCATTGTGTTTCAGAGTTAATGATTTTGTGATAATTAACTTGGATATGTAGCCAGTTAACTTTTCTGCATACTCATTTTTATTTAGTTGTGTTTGAAGTTAATTGAACTATGACTCTTGGTGGATATTATTGAGGTTGGTAAAACATAGTAAATCAGTTTTATGCTTGTAGGTTTCTGTTACATTCATATTCTGACTATATTTTCAACATATGTGTTTGGAATTTTCCTCTACTGCAAGCAAGAGATGTACAGAGTTTATTTGTTTTCTCTTAATCTTGTGCAGATACTCAGCATGGCTAAAATATATTGTCTGTATGTGTAGTGGCATCAAAATACCTTGAGGGTTCTTCTGACTCCTCATTTTTCTCTTCTAGCTCCTGACTTACCCTCTGAGTCCAAATGAAAGTTTTCTGAGGTATCTGACTTTACCACAGGATAATGAGCTAGCGATTGATCTGAGACAAACAGCCGTTGTGATCATGGCCCATTTAGATCGCCTAGCCACTCCATGTATGCCTCCACAGTGCAGCTCTCCTACATCTCATAAGGTAACTGCAATGTCAAAGTTCATAAGATATTTTTTCTGAAAGTGTAACTGATTTTCAGTTTCGAAGGAAAACAACTCCTAAGAGTCTTCAGATTTCCTTTTAATTTTTACAGGGTAACCTTGAGTGGCCTATGTTTGTCTTACTTTGGTATCTTATATCAGTGTTCTTTCAGTCAGTCTTGGAATATAATTCTGTGGTTTGTGAACCGTTCTTTCTTATGACAACACTGTGGCTTATTCTGACATATTTCAGGCTGTTCTGTGTGTTTATCAGAGTAAACGCTCAAGACCAGGCTTTATAAATGTTGGGGGTCTGATGTATTTTAAAAAAAAAAAAAAGTAACTGTTAAGCTTCCCAACTTTGAAAACTTCTGAACACTTACTGTAGATATTTATAGCTTATTCAGTACTGGACTGAATAAACTGAATATGATGCAGACAAGCCTTTATTTTTGATATCTGTTAATAGGTAAGCTTTATTGACTACTGGCAGTAATGACTATCACAGGTTTGAGTATGTTTGACACATAAAGCTTTAAAAAATAATCTAGTCTATGCATTTTATTAAGTTGCGTATTTCAAAATTAGTACTTACAGAATTTCTTATTTTCTAGGGATCTCTGCAAGAGGTCATCGCTTGGGGTTTAATAGGTTGGAAATACTATGCTAATGTGAGTGGTCCAATTCAGTGTGAAGGACTTGCCAATCTTGGTGTCGTGCAGGTTGCCTGTGCAGAGAAACGTTTTCTAATACTATCTAGAAATGGACGAGTTTATACACAAGCATACAACAGTGATACTCTGGTGAGAGGTTTTTTTACATGCATTCAAAAATGTGTTCCTTTTCTGTATTATTTCATAGCATAAGCCTGCTCCTTTAACTGTTTACAGTTTCTTGGAAGAGTAGATTGAGACGTGCTGATTTTTCTGAGCTTCTAGGATGTTGTTTTTGAACTTTCAGAAATAGTGGTTTTGATATTTTTGTATTGATTTGATGAAATGCATCTGTTTTTTGAAATGTTTATCAGGCTAGAGGTTTGAATACAATGATAATCACTTTCATTGATACACTTGCCTTGATAACAACTTCAGAAATTGGCAGATGTGAAATGGGTTTTACTTCAGTGATGTAACACTGTGCCTAAACTGTGTAGTTATAGAAACACTTGTAACTAAGATTTGCCTGTGAGATTAACACCATTCTCATGTATACTGAAGACCTGATAAGAATGGGAAGAAAATAACTTCAAAGCATTGTTCCTGTCAGACTCAAATAGTAGATTTGACCTTTTTTTTTCCTTGTACCTTTTGCTTCATTGATTTGAGTGCAAGTTTTGATAAAGGAAAACTATACCTAGTTATTCTAGACAAGTGATGGAAAATATAAGCCTTTTTTGTAAGTGTATTGCTTTTGTTTGGTTCACAGGGACCACAGCTGGTGCAGAGTCTAGCTTCTAGAAATATTGTGAAGATAGCAGCGCATTCAGATGGACATCACTATCTTGCTTTGTCAGCAAATGGTGAAGTTTTCTCCTGGGGCTGTGGAGATGGTGGAAGACTAGGCCATGGAGATACAGTGTATGTAATAAAAATAATCATAGCAGTTATTTGCCAGTGTTCTGAATTCATAATAAAAACTGTTCTGTGAAGAAGCACGTTCATTATTTGACAGCAGTCTCTGCTATTGAACAGAAGTTGCATTTTCCTTGCACTTTTTTCTCTGCCTGTAATGTTCTGGGTTCTGTATTAATGCTGCTTTCTGAGATACTTGTAGATAGAGGGTGCAGTAGTGGTTGCGCTGTTATTAGGTCCTTTAATTATGGTTTTATGAATCCACAGCACATTTTCTCTGGAAACATTGACTCAAATGTCAGAGTGGGGTCATCATTTCCTGTGCAGTCATGTTGCATATATTTTTTTTCCCTTGTGTTAAGCAATAACATTACTGTCTTGCTTCTGTGTAGGAGCAGTCTTCTACATGGATTTTCTGTGAGGGTTGTACAGTAATGTATTTTAGAATTTTTAAGTGTCTTCCTCCAGTGCTGAGTTCCCTATAAAAGCAAAGGAGTAACTGCACAAGGGATAGCTAGCAGTGTCATGAAATCAATTGTTAATTGTTCAGATAAAGTAATTAAAAGTAATATTTGAGAAGACTGCGTTTATTTAATTGGAAATAGAAGTCATAGTTGTCAGAAATTCCTTCAGTGGTTTGTATGTTGTTGAACAACTGAACTTAATTTTTGGCTTATAGCTCTATTTATATCTTTCAGCTTCAGACTAATAGTAAGGTTTGCAAGTAGAATTGCAGCAATTCTTTTCTAACAAGTATGTCACACCTTTTATTATCTACTCACCAGATCACATTTTGTGAAATATGCCACTTTTTCTTTAAATAGCCCTCTGGAGGAACCTAAGATGATATCTGCTTTATCGGGAAAGCAAGCTGGGAAACACGTTGTTCATATTGCATGCGGAAGCACCTATAGTGCAGCCATTACTGCTGAAGGAGAGCTATATACATGGGGACGAGGAAACTATGGCAGGCTTGGCCATGGTATGTTACCTGATACCTTAAAGTAAATTGCTTGTCAAAGAGTTGTTTAGTGCCTGTCTCAAATGATATTTTATCCAACTCACCTAAAGCTAATTTGAGAACTGTATGTGGCTTCAAATGAATTGAAATGATTAAGGGGGACTGCCTCAAAACCATTCAATTTCTATGAATTATGTGAAAAAAAGCAATTGGATTGATAAGAAGAATCTACAGTTTTCTGTTCCCTTCCTTGTGAAGCAAAGACTATCTCATGGGTTAAATACATATTAGATACCTAAGAAACCTTATGGGAGCTTAATCATGGTGCTCCAATTTGAAAACAAAACCAAACCAGCACCCTTCTGCCCCTACTCAACAAAACACCCAAAAGCAAATTAAAAAAAAAAAATCCAAACCCAAACAATAACCAAACAAGACAAAACCAAAGAACCTACCAGGCCTACTTGGTTTTGCTTCTCATAGAACTACTTTGTTTTGAAGGTTCCAGTGAAGATCAGACCATCCCAATGCTGGTCACAGGGCTGAAAGGACTCAAAGTTATTGATGTGTCCTGTGGGAGTGGAGATGCTCAGACTCTTGCAGTTACTGAAAACGGTTAGTAGCAAAATATAGCATGACACTTTAAGCTTGCCTTTTCTTCCTTTTGTTCTGAAGATATTTATACCTTAGATATGCTTATTTCTAGTGGCTTGAACTCTGTAAAAATAAGAAGCTGAAATTCCTTTTGGGGAAAGAGAAATGCAAAATGTGTAATTGCACATATAATGTATGCAGGTATATGCCCATGCGTAAATATGCAAGTTATTAATTATGAATTTGCATATGTATTTCCATATATGGCATATATGTGTAAAATTAGAATGTAAATGTATAATATACACACAAAAATTTACATATATGTATGTACACATCAAAGTTTTATTCACTATTATGTGAGTGCAGATAACTCATGTTGTCACAACAGCCAGACTTTCGAGTAAGAAAGTTGTCTGTGTTAACCCATGGGAAGTGCCAAAGAGAGACCGTATAGAAATTCTGCTTCCCTGCATCTCTGAGTGAGGTGCCTAGGGTGAGACAGATTCAAAACCTGGATTTCACTGTGTGAGGTTAAGCACCAGAGTCATCCTTGAGAAAGCAGCTAGTGCTTGGAAGCTCTTTTAAAATGTAACTGGTTATGTGGATGTGCAGAATTTAAAAGCTGCAAGATTTACTCATTCAGGAAATGGAAACCCAACTACCTACCCCCTACTCCCTGGTGTCCTCATTGCATGCTTCCATTTCTTATCAGAGTACCTTAGGGACTAGCTTATGCAAGTAGGGAACATAAATGCATCAGAATATAAACCAAGACTTTCTTTTTGGACAAGTGTATGTTTACCATTCCTGAACCATAATTTTATTTAATGAAGATGCAGAATGACTTGGACTATTTCAAAGTTCCTACATCAGGGCTTAGATTTAGTAGTGTATTTCAAAAGTACATGATAGACAATGGCACTCTTAATTACTCTTCTTTTGTGAAATGGTTGAATGACAACAACTGCAAATTAAAACAGGTTTCACAGACTATGTGGCCATTTAATGCGGAAAAAGATTTTGCAAGTTCTTGTGACGCCTTATAATAAAAGAAGGCAGTTTTAACCACAGGTTTGATTTGCAGTAAGTCTTTACTTCATATGTTTTTAAGAAGGAATTTCTGTACCCTGATGAATTTGCAGTGCCTGTTATGTGCTGCCCTTAGTTCTATCAACATGAAAACTTTTCTAATATTTTTCTTCATATTTTCATGAAGAATTAAAAATTAATTTATAACTGCTATTCTTAAATTACAATTTGAAAATTCTGCTTATTATAGACTCTTATCTTTCTAAGAACTTGCTTGTCAAAACAGATAACTTCATTACATGAAAAAGTAATGCAGCATTTTTGTTTTCTTTCTCTTGATTTAAAGGCCAAGTATGGTCTTGGGGTGATGGAGATTATGGAAAACTGGGAAGAGGAGGCAGTGATGGTTGCAAGACTCCCAAATTAATAGAAAAACTTCAAGATCTGGACATTGTGAAAGTACGCTGTGGGAGTCAGTTTTCTATTGCATTAACCAAAGATGGCCAGGTCTACACCTGGGGCAAAGGTGACAATCAGAGACTTGGGCATGGAACTGAAGAGCATGTTCGATATCCAAAACTGCTGGACGGCTTGAAAGGTAGTAACCAGAGCTGAAAGTATTCCAAAGTTCTTTTTGCTGTCATTTCAGTCTTTTACGAGACACTAATGACCTCAACTTTAAGAATGATAGTACCATGTACTCTGTCATACTCTTATGCTGGTTGCATTGAAAAAGATAATGCACATTTCCCAGGACTTCTGCTTTTATACCTTTAAAATTTTAGCGGACTTAGAGACACTATATTATGACTTTTAAATGCTGCTTGTCTTGTATTCTTACTGCTTTTCTTTTATTATGAGTTAAGGGTTTATGTGAACCTGTACCTTTACATTGTTATGCAAAGGAATATATATTAAAAAGATATATTTACGCTTAGATTAGGGCATGTGAATGGAATAAATGACAGTCACAGGCAACAAATAATGTTAAAACTGTGTTTGTGCCAGTACTTTTGACTATTTTGTAATAAAGTGAAGATTACTTCTTGAATTTGAGAGAAACCTGAGTTCTATAGGAGAAGATGAGTAAGAAACATCCTTTATTGCTCTGTCATTCCTAAAATTGTTATTCATATATGATGAATGGTCTAATAGAAGGTAACTTCAGAACTGATGACTACCATATAACTTTACAGTCTCTGTTGAAAGATATCCCTATCTATGAATAAACCTTTCCTGAAAAACTATCTAAGTAGGAGGGATACAATATAGAAGATTTTTTTTTTTTTTTAACAAACTTGTCAACTTTTATACTTAAGCTGTCTCTTAAGAATTTTTAAATATTTCATTGGTTTTTCTTTTGCTGTACTCTTCCAATCCACTGCTAAGGCAAAGGTGAGACTTCTGACATCCATAATGTGTTCATAGTGAAGTATGGTTGTAATTAGCACAGTTTTCCTTACCACTGATATTTTTCTGTTAATGATTGTAATCTTTAATTTATGTCTTCAATATTCACTTTCCTGTCAGGGAAGAAAGTGATAGATGTGGCAGCTGGATCTACCCATTGTTTAGCACTGACTGAAGATAGTGAAGTGCACAGCTGGGGAAGCAATGATCAGTGTCAACATTTTGATACTTTGCGGATCACCAAACCAGAGCCTGCAGCTCTCCCAGGATTAGACACAAAGCATATTGTTGGAATTGCCTGTGGGCCTGCTCAGGTAAGTTTTATCATTAATTTGTTAATTATGATTTGTCTTTGTCTCTGAGACTAGTTCTGTACACTAATCCCAGTCCTTCTTTCTGTGTTTGCATGACTTTTTTCTTATTATTTCTTATTCTGAATAAATGAGGGCTTGGAAAAAACAAATCTTATGCAGTTCTTCTGCCAGAAGCTTTGCTTCTCTTTGGTGTTCTGAGAAGCAGCTATTTACCTGATGTGTTTTTAGTCTGGTATAGGAATTGATGAGTTGTCAAGCAGAAGGTTTCTTGCAACAAAGATAGTGAGCTCTCTGGACTGGCATAACAGCAGATTGGAAAACGTGATAAGAAAATTTTTTTTTCTGCCCTTCGTAGGGTTTTGTATACGTTGACAAGGATGGAAGTGGAGGGTTCTTCTCAGCAGATGTGCTGATATTATTTCTGCATCTCCTGTTACTGTTTGAAGCAGATGTTGGCTTTACACTCCTATCTCTAATCAGTGTCATCTTATCTTTGGAAAATAACTGTTGAATTTTGTTTCTATTTATAGAGTTTTGCTTGGTCATCGTGTTCAGAATGGTCAATAGGTTTGCGGGTGCCTTTTGTGGTGGATGTTTGCCCCATGACATTTGAGCAGCTAGATCTGTTACTAAGACAAGTGACAGAGGGAATGGATGGCTCCTCTGACTGGCCCCCTCCTCAGGAGAAGGAGTGTATGGCTGTGGCAACATTAAACCTTCTAAGGCTTCAGGTACCTTCAATTTCTTACACATTGAGCAGTCCTTGAGCTAATTGTTTCAGTAATAGATGAAAATAGCAAACTTAATGTGCTTTAAAATGTTTTTATTGATTTTAAAAGTGAAGTAAGTACAGTATCACTTTCTACTCTTTGAAATTTGGCAGCTAATGGTTGTTTTTTTTCTCCTTGACAGCTTTTGGATCCCTTTAAAAATGAACCATAAAAATAAAATTTAAATAGCTTAAGCATGTTATGATCACACAATAAGCCAATACACTCAGATTTTGAGCATTTCTAAGAATTTTAAACAGTGTTTTTTAAGAGTGATAGTCCTCTGTCAGTCTATCTGACAGTCACTGAAGATGTGCTACTTTTCCTAGCATACTGTAGCAGAGTAGGAACAGTTTAGGTCATTCTTTAGGTTATTACAGTTCAGAGTTTTAGGGTATATAATTAAATATAAGACATAATATTTGGGTATTAGTTTAAATTGAGGGTGTGTTTGAGCAAGCCAGCACTTCCCTTAATTTTACAAACTTACAGATGTGAAAGTTTGTGTCTTGGTCAGTGAACTTATTTTCTTCAGGTTTGATGACTTTCCCCTCCCAAAGTTCACATCTCTTCTTAAATAAAATTTGCTTTCTCCCTCCCCCTTTTTTTTTTCAGCTTCATGCTGCCATTAGTCATCAGGTGGATCCGGAATGCCTTGGTTTAGGTTTGGGCAGTATTCTGCTCAATAGCCTGAAACAGACAGTGGTAACATTAGCAAGCAATGCTGGTGTTCTTAATACTGTGCAATCGGCTGCTCAAGCAGTGCTGCAGAGTGGATGGTCTGTGTTACTGCCAACAGCAGAAGAGCGGGCTAGAGCTCTCTCGGCACTCTTACCCAGTGCAGGTTGGTCCTAATATTTAAACCCGTTTGTTTGGAGCTTTCATTTCTAGTTCATTAATAGCTCCTTCCATTCTTAAGTTTCAGGAAATGAAATGAATGTAAGTCCAGGCCGTAGATTTATGATTGACCTCTTGGTGGGCAGCTTGATGGCTGATGGAGGCTTAGAGTCTGCACTAAATGCTGCTATTACTGCAGAAATTCAGGTATGTTTCAGCAGCTTTGAAGGTCTGTATAAACAGAGTAAGAAGATGTATCAAGTGTTTTTTTGAGTTTGTAGATTGGTGTTATCCTCTTTTGACCTGAAACTTGAGCCAGTGTTTGTATGGAAGCGTGAATCACATTCTCCTTTTTAGTAGTTGTTTCTTTTCGTTGCCTGGAGTGATGATATCAACAAAGGTAACAAACTTTTAATAAAGCTCTATAATAGGAGCATAATTTTACAAAGCAGTTTGTACCTTTCTCTGGGTTTCTTGAGTTTTTCACTTCCTTGATTTCACCTATGTCTCTCCAGCAGAAATTTCAGCTATAGTACTCAGGAATTCAAGGTGAATGAATTCTTTGAAGCATCCCAAATTTCCATAGGTTCCATTTCAGGCAGGTTTGAATGTGTAGTAGATGCTGACTAGTTATATAAAGGAAAGAAACATTCTGTATATGCTGTCTTCTCTGTTAGTTCTTCAGAGATAGGAGATCCTCTGCAGAGACTGCTTTAAATTGCCATATTTATGTGTGGCTATGAAAACAAAAGTGTGCTTTTCCCTTGCCTCTTCACTTGTTTTATTCTTCCAAGTATATTTTCTTCTTGGTTTTTTTCTCCATTGTTGGTAAATGGAGAGGTTTATGATGAGAGGAAATGCATGTATTAATTTTTTGCTTTACTGCGTAATCTAGCATTAGCATTTTCTGTTGTATTTGAAGACATGCAACACCTCTTGATTTTTAACCAAGTCTCTAGGGCACATTTGTTGTAGTGTGAGTCAGAGATGCCAGAGCCAACTTCAGGTATATGCTTAAAGTGATCTAGGTGGCAGCATATAGCACTGCACAGGTTAATTTATGTTGTCTAAAACCTGGGTGAATATATTTCCATAGAGTTCTGTATGACTATAGCTCAGTAGCAAATCTACACCAGGTTCTTATGCAGTGGACTGGATTTGTTATTTTTATAGAGTAAACATGCCTTCAGTTTTGAACTGTGCACCAGCTATTGACACAGTTAAACATACGTCAAACAGAAAGCAATTGTTAACTTGGTTTGGTGGAAATTGAATTTGATAGCTGTCTACTCTTTCTTACTTTCATCTCCTTTCCTTTCATTTTATATATTTTTAAAAATGTGTGCCTATGGACTTGTTATGGAATATTCAATACACATTTGTCTGGTAGGGATTGTTTCATTTCTGGCATAGGTAAAAATAACTTGATCATGTTAACATGAATACTTGTTAGTAAAATGTTTCATAATCACAGTGGCAGTTTACCCATTTTCTTTATATACTTTTTTAGGATATTGAAGCAAAAAAAGAAGCACAGAAAGAAAAAGAAATTGATGAACAAGAAGCAAATGCATCAACACTTCATAGGAGCAGGACTCCATTGGACAAAGACCTTATTAATACTGGAATTTATGAATCTGCAGGAAAGCAAAGTTTACCATTAGTTCAATTAATTCAGCAGTTATTAAGGTAGTTGCTTTGAATTTGTCTTTTACTCTTGTACAGAAGATCTGTTCAGAAGTTTTATGAACTAGTCAACTGAAGGATGACTAATTTTGGTTAGCAGATAAATAGTCTCCTGCTAGCATTTTAGCTCCTCAGAATGCAAAATATTGAACATTCTCCTAGCTTTCCTGTAGTTTTGCTATTTTATATTTGCTGAAGAGCACAGTTCTATACTTAATGACCGATTTAGGAAAACTTAACTGCCTTGCTTTTATGATTTGTGTACTTATTCCTGTACCCTGAAAGTCTGTGTAACAAATAAAGGACAAACACTCAAAAGCCTGTCCTTATGAAGTATGAGATTCAGCACACATTTGTTTAGAATGGAATATTTTTCCTTAAGGAGACTGTAGTTGGGGCTGTAAGTGGGCAGAATTTTAAATTCTTGACACTGAGAAAGAATTGTGAATGCATGACCAACAGGGTGCTGAGAACAAAGCTTCTTTATGTCATCTACTGCAGTATTTCATATATAGCATATGTAACAGGAAATAATTATGAGACTACTAAGAGATATATTGTACTTTTTCACTTAATTGTGCTGGTAACAGAGTAATTTAATCAGTACTGAGACTCCTCTGAGCTACACAATATCATGACTTTCATTGCAGCCTTTCAGTGAAAACGGTCAGATTGATTTTTGAAGTGAGTGATTGACGAAAGAATCAGAATTGATGTACTTTTTATAAATCCTGTAAAATGGAATGCCTCCACAAAAACCGTTGACTTTTCGGGTGCTATGATGCAAACAAGGGAAGATCCTACAAAGAAACTTTGCATAGATTTCTTATATAGTTCTGTGAAACTCTAGCCAAAGCTTAACCTGTGTTTTTGTGGACTGTCTTCACTACCAGCTCACTTGAAGTACTTTACAATACTTTTATACCAATTAGGAACATCGCTTCACAGACGATAGTCAAACTAAAAGATGTTGCTCGTCGCATTTCTTCCTGCATGGACCACGAACATTGTAGCAAAGAGAGATCTGCTTCTCTGGACCTGTTGCTCCGTTTTCAGCGGCTGCTTGTTAGTAAACTTTACCCAGGAGATTGTGTTGGGCAGGTCCCTAATACATACAGTAAGTTACTGTACAAAAATAAGCCCACCTTCTCTCAGCATTTCTGTAATACGTTTTTCAAAAGATACTAGTTTCTTTCTTTGACTTATCTCATTTATCAGCTTAGTTGTTGAATCTGTCTGAAAAGTGTTTGAAAGTAGTTCTTTAATTTTTTTTTCTGTAAAGGAAAATTTCTTTTCTGAAGGCAACAGGATCTAGATAATAAATTTATAAACTTCTGAAGTTTTAAAAGGATGTCATTTCTAAATGCAGTGCTAATACTGAGTAGCTGCATTTCAGAAGAGTGACAGCTTTTGAAATCTGTCTCTCAAATATGACTATGTGATGGTTTTCTGTACTCTTCCTCCTTTTTACGTAGGTCCTGACCTCTTAGGTGTTGGCTCTTTGCTGAAGAAATACACTGCTCTTCTGTGCACGCACATTGGCGATATACTTCCTGTAGCAACCAGCATTGCTTCTACTAGTCATAGGCATTTTGCAGAAGTATCTCGTGTCGTGGATGGGGATTTAACTGGTAGGATTTTCTTTGCTGTCCTCCTTTCCTTTCCTTCACAAATGATAAAGTTGTATTGTAGCTGTTCTTAAAAGTTGTAAATGACAAAAAAAAGTCAAGAAGGGGAAATTTGATGGGGAAGGCAAGAGCTTTGTAATGAAGCAGTACTTGAAGGCAGAATGTATTGCTTGGTGATTTACTTCTGTTTTTTCTGTGTTCTAGGCATTCTTCTTCCAGAATTGGTGGTTTCTGTAGTGCTACTTCTCAGTAAAAATGCTGGATTAATGCAGGAAGCTGGTGCTATCCCTCTGTTAGCTGGCTTGCTTGAACATCTAGACAGATTTAACCATTTAGCCCCTGGAAAGGAAAGGGATGACAATGAGGATTTAGCATGGCCAGGAATAATGGGTATGTACATTTGGGCTTGTTTATTTATGTTTTCATAAAGTAGCTATATAAAAACAGTGACTGTTCATGAGCTGCTCTTGGGAAGGGAATTCTACTTTATAGTACAATTTTTTATTAACCAATTCATACATCAGTATTTGTTTCTGCGTGTAAATTCTCAAGAAAGTTATGTATAGAGGTGAGATTAAGCAGAATACAAGTGCAACTTTTTAAATTAAGTAGTTCAGGTAATTTTGAGCGTGAAAAGTTGCAGTGAAAACAGGAGTGGTACATCTGTGCATCTTGTTAATAAATTCTATCTGTAACATAAAGGCAGAGTAATATGAAAGCTTTGAAATAAGGAAGTTTTCTTTTCCTAAGGCACTTTATAATAGAGCTGTGTCTGGGATGAAAAGAGAAGGCAAAAGTGAGTATTTTGGACTGTAAGCATTTTACTGATGGAGGGAGGAATGAAACATGGTTGGCATAACTTAAGAGAGCCAAACATCACACTGCTAGACAGTAGTGTGTTGGGGAGAGGAAAAACTATGTGAAAATTCAGTTACTGGTCTTAATAGAGAAAGAAAACTGATACAAAGGTGTGTGTGTGCAAACATTACTCTGATGTTTCTTGCCTGGATAAAATCACCTTTGGTTTGAAATAGTTTACTTGTATGTAGATGGGAAGAGTTCTAACACGTATGTAACCTTCCCTCTTTCATATAAAAAAAATGACCTGGATTTAGACTAAAGATACTGCCAACGCCTTGTGGGCAATCATGTAATAAAATTGAAGTAGTTTGGAGGGACAACAAACTGTGACAGTGATTTGCCAGAACGCTGGTTGTTCTGCTACGCTTCCAAGCAAAACAGCTGTATAGTTTGGCATTGCTAGGTTTTTGATGATGTGACATTGGAGATTAGTTCATAAAAGAATACAGCATAAAGACAATTTAATTGCATGGTATGTAGACAGGAAAATATTAATAGCCCTTTGACTTCTGAGCATATCAAAAGACAAACAGCCTTTGAACAGAAGTGAAGAATTTGGTTAGGCAAATTTATTTTTCTGCTGATAATTTCTCTATTCTGTTTCATACCTGTAGGTTCATTTTTTACTGGCCAGAGTTGCAGAAATAATGAGGAGGTGACACTTATACGTAAAGCTGATCTAGAGAACCATAACAAAGATGGAGGATTTTGGACAGTGATTGATGGGAAAGTGTATGATATAAAGGACTTCCAAACCCAGTCTTTAACTGGCAGTAGCATACTTGGTGAGAATCAGCATCTGAGTTAAAAACACAGATGACTTCTGTTTCAAAACTAGATTAGATGAACAGCTTTTTAGATATTATACTGACTACCTCATTCTTTCATTAGCTCAGTTTGCAGGTGAGGACCCAGTTGTTGCTTTGGAAGCTGCTTTGCAGTTTGAAGACACACGAGAATCAATGCATGCCTTCTGTGTTGGCCACTATATGGAGGTAAAAATATTATATGTTAATGAATGCATACCTTCTAAAGTAAAGTACTGCTTTGATATGAGAATCCTTGTTGGAGCTCAGTTCTAGCATTCAACTCTTATTTCTTTTAATTAGCCTGACCAGGAAGTGATTACAACGCCGGATGTCAGCACTTTGTCATCACCTCTAATAGACACTGAAAGGAATTTGGGTCTTCTCCTTGGCCTGCACGCTTCCTACCTGGCAATGAGCACACCACTTTCGCCTCTGGAAGTTGAATGTGCCAGTAAGCAGAACCTCATTTTGAGCTTAAATAAGTGATAAATACTAGTTGAAAGCATGCAATAAAAAGACACAGGCCAAATCTATCACCTCTTCAGTCTTGCTGTCTTCTCCAGAAGTTCTTTATTTGTAACATTTATTACCACACTCATCAAAGTCCACTAATGTAGCAAGATTGAAGTGGGGATTAGATAATTTTGAACAGTTAAATACCCGTATTTTTTGTCATATGCAAGGTAGAATACTGTAAGAGAAAGGAGACCGTATTGCACAGTTATCTTACAATTTGTGTTCAATTAAGGGTCCCTGAAGCATCTGGTGGTGGAGTCTATCTTGTTGGGTATCTTAGTTTGGTGAATAGATGGTATAATTCAATATTAATCACAGAAAAAGAGCTAAGGCCCTATTATCTCTGAACAGGTGATGGCTGCCCTGTTACTTAATTGTTTCTCAGCTGCAGGCCCCCCCCCCCATTTTTTTTTTTTTTTTCTTGTGAAAAGGTTTCATCAAATGGAAGAGCTGCTAAACCTTGTTAGAAGGCTGTATATGCATTTTATTTGAGGGAATTGTTAAGTGTTGATAGCTTAATCTTTCATCAGAATATACATGTGTGTTTCCTTTCTTTTAGAATGGTTGAAGTCATCTATCTTTTCTGGAGGCTTGCAGACTAGTCAGATTCATTATAGTTACAATGAGGAAAAAGATGAAGACCATTGCAGTTCACCTGGTAACACTACCCCAAACAAATCAAAACTGTATACACATCGATTAACTTTGAGCGACCATTCACAACCTTTTCTCCAAGCTATTGCAGATAATAATATTCAGGATCACACTGTAAAGGTAAGCCTTCAGTAATTCTAGTCACAAAAAATGTTGCTGAAGGGTGACAATCATGGCCTGAAACAGTTTTGTTGGTCAAAATTTTCCAGAAGTTATAGCAAAATAGTTGAAAAAGTTATTTCAGAATTGCTTTTAGTGAAAGGAGTGATTGAGTACTACTAATGGATAAAATTTGTGTATTTCACTTAGCACAGTTCCTTCTTTTGAATTTTTCAGTGGTAGAACTAAGAAGTGTAAATGTATTCTTACAAAAAGAAATAATAATGCATTACTTTCCATGTCAAGTTTTAGTACTATTGACAGACCCTGCTCACCTTCAGTTGAACTAAGATGGAGTTTTCTTTGCCAAAGTTCAAATGTATTTTGTGTGTCAGGTGCATGTATGCCTTGAAGTCCCTTTGTGCTTTAGGGTTCAGGTTTCACTTAGCTGGATTCACAGACATTATGAAACCCCCTGAAATTTACATTGATCATTGTCTTTTATAGTACTTTCAGGTTTTTGAACCTGTTGAGTTCAGCTCCTTTATCAAAACCCTCAAATAAGTCATTGGGAGAATAACATAGCAATAATGATGAGCCAGAAGAGAATTAAAAATTGTCTTAGGTGACCTGGCTATGTCAGAAAAAGATAAAGGCTGTAGTAACTTTGTTGTTTGAGCCGTGTTGTTCTTCATACAAGAATGATAAAGGGTATTCTTTGCAGTATTGAGTTGTAATTCCTGTGTATTGAAAAGTGCATGCTATGCGTTGTATCTCACTTCACCTGTTAGTTCAGGTTATGGAGGTTATTCAGTATTATTTAAATGCTGGCTGCAGTATTTTGAGTCCTTTCATTTTACTTAAAACCAAAGTTAAACAGAAGCTGTTGTGTTATTTTGTAGGACTTCTTGTGTCAAATAGAGAGATACTGTAAACAGTGTCACTTAACAACACCAATCACATTCCCTCCTGAGCATCCTGTGGAAGAAGTAGGACGGTTGTTATTATGTTGTCTTCTGAAGCATGAAGATTTGGGTAGGTAGGCTTGTGGTATAGCTGTCCCAGAATACATCTTGGACAAGTTTAAACTCTGCTATGGATGATTTTGGAAATGCATATTTAGAGATTGTCTTTTCCCATTAAGGTCACATAGCACTCTCTCTTGTTCATCCTGGTACCCTTGGAGTTGACCAGGTAAAGCACAAAACCTTACCAAAATCTGTAGTGGATGTGTGTCGTGTTGTCTACCAAGCAAAATGCTCACTGATAAAGGTAAGCCTCGTAGCTGCTGAAGTTCAGATTGTTTTTAATTTTAAGTGTTTTATTAATAAGTTACATATTGTTCATTTTATTGAATATTGAACAGTAACCTAATCTTTCAATGTTATTTCTAGACCCATCAAGAGCAAGGACGTTCTTACAAGGAAGTTTGTGCTCCTGTCATTGAGCGTTTGAGATTCTTATTCAATGAATTACGTCCTGCAGTTTGCAATGATCTCTCTATAATGTCTAAATTTAAACTTTTGAGTTCCTTGCCCCGATGGCGGAGGGTAGCTCAGAAAATAATTAGAGAAAAAAGGAAAAAAAGAGGTAAGGTGACATTAATGTATTTTCTTTGAAACAATGAAAATCAATCTCATTCCAAGTTTTGCTGCTCTGTGTTTGAGACTTGTTAGCTAAAGCATCAAAGCCATTTGCTTTCTGATGCATTTTCATGAAGTTTTCTAAATCAATGGCTGCATGTCAGTTCATAAGCAAGAACAGGCAGACAAGAGGTGAGGCAGGCTTCTTTGTGTTCCGGCATATTAAAGATGATCCATCAGTATCAGTCCCTCTGAATTGGTTTTAGTAGAGTCTAACTAGAAGTGGAATCTTATCAAATATTGTGTTTTATTAAAGCAGTGCAGTTGGAGAGCTGTTTAACTGGAAATAATGTGGTGAACAAACAGCAAAATGCTTTTGAAGTTGTTTTTTAAAGATAAAAGAATGTTGCAGATATTACAGAGCTAATTTAATAATAGTTGGACATACTGTCACCAAGAGTACATTTCCATTTTATTATAGGTAGGTCTTAAGCTTCTATATGTTTAGGTTAATCATGCAAACCTAAAAATGTGACATGTCAAATGTTATCAGATTACATGAAAGAATGTAATTTTTGTTTATAGTGCCAAAAAAATCTGAATCTGCTGATGTGGAAGAATCCAAAATCGGAAATGAAGAGAGTGATTTGGAAGAATCCTGCGTGGTACCTCATAGTCCTGTGCCTATAGATAAAAGGCCCATACCAATCAAATCACCCAAGGTAGCGTATCAGATACTGACTCAACCTTGTGAATAAAAATAACAAGAGAAAAAAGTATAAGCTAAAGCATGATTGTTATAACTTGACATTTAATATTCTGATAATGGCGATTAGGGTATATACTTAAGTATGGTGCATTGTTTTAGTGAGACCTGGAATAATTCCTAAAACAATTCTAAGTACTGCATATTTAGAATATGTAAAGATACCTTCTCTAATTTTTAGATAGTCTTAGAAGTTTCCAGATAAAGCTTCATTTCAAAATAAAAGATTTTGATGAGTTACTTCCTCTTTTTTTGAGTATTAAGGCATTCAAAGTTTTATGAAGCGATAGTAAATAGGAGAATGAATTACAAATAATACTAAGCTTTTTCCTGGCTTTGAAGAAGTTCCTCTACTGTTTTAAATTTGAATATGATTTTTACATGAAATAACTTACATTTTCAGTAATTCAAAATTAAATTGTTTGAAATGTTTTAAGATTCTACCTTCCTGTTTTGCAGGATAAGTGGCAGCCACTTCTGAGTACAGTTACAGGTGTCCACAAATACAAATGGCTGAAGCAGAATGTCCAAGGCTTGTATCCACAGTCTGCCCTTCTTAACACTATTGTTGAATTTGCGCTTAAAGAAGAGCCAGTGGATGTAGAAAAAATGAGAAAATGTTTATTAAAACAGGTAAAATGTATGAAAATGGGCTTGCATGTTTTAGCAGTTTACATAAATATGACAATTTTTTTTTTTTTTCCTCTTTTGCAGTTGGAAAGAGCAGAAGTTCGTCTGGAGGGAATAGATACTATTCTGAAATTGGCAGCAAAAAATTTTTTGCTTCCATCTGTGCAGTATGCTATGTTCTGTGGATGGCAGAGGCTTATTCCAGAAGGAGCCAATATAGGGTAAACCTTTTTGTTGCTTTTGCTTTCACAATTCTTCGGTAAGAAAAAAAAAATACTTATTTTGTTGTTGTTGTTTTTCTGTGAAGGGAACCTCTTACTGACTGCTTGAAGGATGTTGATCTGATCCCACCATTTAACAGAATGCTGCTAGAAGTAACTTTTGGGAAGTTGTATGCGTGGGCTATTCAGAATGTCCGGAACATCTTGCTAGATGCCAGTGCAAAATTTAAAGAACTAGGTAAATCTTATTTTTTGATGTTGGCTGGGGACAAAACTATTTTAAGTGAATACTGTTGCAGTTCATTGGGGGTTTTTTTGAAGTTCTTAATAGTTGGGATTCTAAAATCAGTTCCTTTGTTTTTTACTGAGGATTACTTTGACTTTGTCTGCCTGTGCCGTGCTCCCCTCCCCGACCTCCTTAACTCAGTTTTCAGTGTTTAAGAGTGTTTCTGGTTTCCCAGCAGGAGGCGATTGATTGCTCGTTTGTAATATTCCACCATTAACATCTAAATTCTAAAAATTCAAAGTTTCCTGGAACTTCAGCTTGTAATTTCTTAAAGCGAAGCATGGAATTCAGATATTTCAAACCATCAATTAAATGATTCAATAACCTATTTTACTATAGTTCCCAATTGTCAGCTGACTTTGTTATTTATATTACTTTTGAATTAGGTGTGCAGCCTGTTCCTCTACAAACAATTACTAATGAAAATCCAGCAGGACCAAGTCTTGGAACTATTCCACAAGCACGTTTTCTGCTGGTTATGCTCAACATGCTGACTCTGCAGCATGGTGCAAATACCTTGAGCCTCCTCCTTAATTCTGGCATGCTAGCGTTGACACAAACAACTCTGCGGCTGATAGGTATGAGATATTCTTGTTTGGAAGAAAGCACATGTTTTGTAAATCTCCTGTATTTTTTACCTGTTGGTGTACCCAAACTACAGAATTACTTTGTTTCTGAAAGATAGTACTTACTGATGTTTACTTTTACCCCAGTATAAAAAACGTATTTATCTGTATCTGTAAGCATGATTGAGAAGGAAGTTAGTTTGACAATAGCCTTTATTCGGTCACAGTTTTCTTCCTAAGCCTTTGCTTTGGCCATCCCTTGCTAGAATTTAGGAATGATAGTGTAATTTGGATGGAAACATTACAAATAAATTTAAAATGGAAAATTTAAAATTGAAACATTAGGAAGTGCCTACTCCCTACTCATTCAGTTTCATTTGTTCTACCTATTAAAACTGTTCCCAGGCTGCATATTTAAGCTGGAAGATCCTTTGTTTGTTCTAAGAAGTTCCGTGGTGTGTTTTGCTATGATTCAAGTTACCCTGTTTTTTGTTTCTTAGTTTTTTTGCTTTTTTTTTTAGGTGGTACCAAATATTTGTTCTCATAACTTGTACTTACGTGGAGTGCTCCTAGGAAGTTTTTATAAAAAAATTCTGTTAGTAGAACCATTTAGCCACTGGACTTGTCATTATAATATATCTACCTTATTCTGTTTCTTATTTTGTTTAAAATTAAGTATTTAGAGTCCTGTGTATTCAAAGCAATTGCATCATAGTTTCCTAAAAGCTCATATGACTGCATCACGTGTGAAGTCAGCTTTCCTATGTTATTGCTTTTATATTGCAAACCTTATGTGCCTTAAAATTTTACATATATATATATATATATGCATATAAACACAGCTGGTTTTAAATTTTTTCACGCATTTTCATATTTAGGACCTAGTTCTGA
Organism: Psittacula echo; assembly: GCF_963264785.1. Lineage (NCBI taxonomy): Eukaryota > Metazoa > Chordata > Aves > Psittaciformes > Psittacidae > Psittacula > Psittacula echo. The sequence continues at coordinate 57,506,760 of NC_137736.1, forward strand.
TAACATTGAAGAAGATATGATTGCCTCTTCTCATGGAGCTTCTGCCACAGTCCTGGAAGAGTCAAGAAAGGAGACTACACCTGTTCAACTCCCTGTTTCTGGACCAGAGCTGGCAGCCATGATGAAAATTGGTACCAGAGTGGTGAGAGGGGTAGACTGGAAATGGGGTGATCAGGTACAACTTCCTGTTAAAATCTAAAGTCTGTTCAGTGGAATGTCTGTAGATTTTATGTTCAAACTTTAAAGGTCACTTTACATTTCAAAGACTTGGAGAATTGACAGAAAGTATATTAAGTATTTGTTTAACTTCATTTTCAGAGATGAAAATTCTTTTTAGTAAGACTGTTCTGATTAATGATTTTAAGAGGAAATAGAATCACTTCTATGCTACAGTAGTATTATACACTTACAAGTAGAAGTGTGTGGCACCTACGCAGTACTTAGTAAAACAGATCTAAACTTGAGTATTGCTGTAGTTTCATGGGGTGGTTTCTTTTGAAGACTGTGAAATGCTTTCCAACTTTATGCTGGATTTTGAAACATTTTTGAATGTTTACTACCTAAACGTTAGGTTAACAGCAAAAAAGAGTAATTGCGTTATTATTTTATGAATTTTGAGTATGAATTATTGTTGATTTTGTAACTTTGAGCCCCTCTCTTTTGTCAGGATGGACCCACTCCAGGTTTGGGTCGTGTGATTGGAGAACTGGGAGAAGATGGCTGGATTAGAGTGCAGTGGGACACTGGAAGTACAAATTCTTACAGAATGGGCAAGGAGGGAAAATATGATCTCAAACTAGCTGAGCCGCCGCCGGCAACGCAGCCCACAACAGAGGATTCAGACACTGAAGATGATTCTGGTAAAAAAGCTATTTTTAGAGGAAATGTTTATAACAAATTTCTCACATAGTTTCTTTCAAAAGTCTTTGTGAAATAGATTAACTCAATATTAGTACATTCCTTTTCCTTCTCTGTCTCTCTTCAGAAGTAGAACAAGTTGAAAGGAATCTTCACCCTACTTCCATGATGCTGACAAGTACCGTGAACCTGTTACAGACGCTTTGTCTCTCTGCTGGTGTCCATGCTGAAGTCATGCAAAGTGATGCTACTAGGACTCTGTGTGGTCTACTTCGTATGCTTGTGGAAAGTGGAACAATAGATAAATCAGGTACATTATGTAGAAACAGTCTGATTCAGCTATGTGTTTGTGGTTTGTGCTTTGTTGTCTTGTAATTTTGTAGATCTTTTGTTACTAGTTTTTAATCCTTTAAGGCCAAAGGATAGAAAATGAATTTTCAGAGCTTTTAAAATCTTAATTGTTAGCAAAGGCAACATAAATGTTCTTGAGCATTCTTACTATGTAATTGTAAAAGCAGGAGAAACACATGAGATATGGGGCATCAGGATGTGTATTGTTAGCTTAGACAATGAATTTCTTAACTGGGTTTTTTTTCTTTTTTTTTTCTGTTTGGGGACAACAATATGACTGGATATGACCTATTCATTTCCATAGCTTCTTTGTAATTTCAGAAGTAACACTGTTAACTACTTTGAAATGAGGAAACAGTATGAGAATGAGAATTGCTTTAAAGGCATTTTTAATAAAATTAATTACAGGCTCTAAAGCTCACTGTTCTGATTTGTCCAAAAATTCCCCATGTAATATATAGAGAATTATGTAGCTGGCAGAAAAGTCAACTGTTATATGTATATATCTTTTTGTTTTTAGCTTCCTTGCCAAATAAATTAGTTTATAAAGAACAGCATAGGAGTTGGTGCACGTTGGGATTCATTCGAAGTATAGCACTCATGCCTCAAATGTGCAGCACTCTTAGTACATCTCAGTGGATAACTTTGCTAATGAAAATTGTTGAGGGGCATGAATCTTTCACTGCTGCTTCACTACAGAGACAGGTAATGTGTGTATTTCCAAAGTACTTTGGTAGGCAATTAATTTAGTACACTTTAGCTGTCTTTAAAAGTAGAAAAAAAAGTATCTATTAAAAACATTAATTAATTGGGAAAAAGATAACATGTTGTCTTGTATTTAGGATTCATTGTTTTAAAAACATATCTGTTGAGTTTTTGACCCTTCAGGGCACTACAGGCTCCATTGTTGTATTGAAAGCCTTAAAGTTTTGTACAGATGAGAAGTCAGAATGGTGTTCCAAAAATGTATTCCAGAAACTCCCATATAATGTTTCCTAGAAGTTGCATAAAGAAAAGAATAACAAAAAGATGATTAGGGAAAATTTGCAATTTCATTTTACAGTTAACAAATTATATATTATTTACTGCCCTTCCTTCCATAACAAACTGTTATTATTGTTTAGTTACAGTCTGTCCTAAGAAGCTGCATCTTTGCATCTTGTATTGTCTTTTCCTTGTCCCTTTTTCCCTTTTGTCTTCTCTCTCTCTTTTTTTTTCTTTTTTTTTTTTTTTTTTCCCCTTCACTTTCCTTAGCATCTTTTTCATGAGATTCAAAAGCAGCCTTATTATGGAATAACTCTTCCAAGTTTTAAGGCTTGGAGATCAAAAGGTCTTAGTCTTTTCCTTGATAAGACTTTTTTTAAAGCCTTGTATCATAAAGGCCTGTAAATTTCTTGTGATCCTCCATCAAATTCTTGCCAGTATTTTTACTGTGATGAAACTTCTGTCATCATCCAGGCCTTAGTGCATTAGAGTTATCTGTACTGTTCAGAGAATACTGAAGAACAATGAGCATTCCTGATGTACCAGCATCTAACAGAGTAACAAGAAAAAGATGAGATGTTAAAGTTTAGAAAGACATGTTATTGACAGAGGTTTAGAAGAAGAGATGTCTCTGTATTGGTCTTACTTGTAGAAGATGAGGAAGCTCAAAATGTGGAATACTTCTGTTCAGAACATGCAACCCCATCTGCTCTTTGATCCTGCAGCACTGCACCTTCTCATGTTCCTTGTCAGTCCTGTACTGAGTGTCTAGGTTTAGAGATGCCAGCCGGTTCCTTCTGTTCATGTCAGAGGCCCTACTTTCACAGTAACTGCTCTTGGGTATCACTGTGGTTGCTTTTTTGCCGCCTTCTATTATTCAGCTTTATATCTCATAATTTTTAATTATCCTACCTTCGTTGCAGAACGCTTGGAAACTTTCAATCTGAAATACATCTTATTACTAAGATCTGAGTCTGGAATCTGAGCAAACCTTTCCATTCTGTATTATTATCTTTCCTATGTGTTTTAGTCATTTACATTCTTTCTGTGTGTTTGTCTAATGTCCTGGGTATTGAAGAGGTTGGATTCATTAATATGATGTGCCAATAAAATTCCTTCTGACTTGGAACTGGCACAAGTTCTTTTAGAATATTTGTTAGCAAACTATCAGTAGCTCCTAATTTCCACTGCTGGAAAAAAATCAGCATTTTAGAAGTAATTACGAAGGAAAGCTAACCTTATTCTGTACTTAACATGTTTGCAAGTTTCTTTAATATTTGGTGACTTAGAATGTAATAACACTGATTTTTGTTCTCTTTTTAGATACTTGCTGTACATTTATTGAAAGCAGTACTTCCATCCTGGGATAAAAATGAAAGGTCAAGAGACATGAAATTTCTTGTGGAAAAACTGTTTGGGTTTTTAGGCAGCCTGCTTAGTACTTGTTCTTCAGATATCCCACTACTCAGAGGTAGAAAAATTTTCTGATAGTGGCTTATTTTCATGTATAAAAAAAATGTGTGCATTAAATTCATAACTGTTGTGCAATTGTTTTGTCTTTCCAGAATCTACTCTGAGAAGGAGAAAGGCCAGACCTCAGGCATCTCTAACTGCCACTCACAGTAGTACTTTAGCAGAAGAGATAGTGGCACTGCTGAGGACGCTCCATTCACTCGGCCAGTGGAATGGACTCATAAACAAGTACATCAACTCTCAGCTAACCTCCATCACCCACATCTTTGCAGGAAAACAGTCAGAAGGGGTAGTTTCCACGTTTTAAAATAGCTCATTTTTTTAGCATTATTTATTTTTAAATTATGAATATTAAATATTTGTAAACAATATTAAACTTAATTTTAAAACCATTTTTCTATTTGTGTGTGTATATATGTGTATTTATGTGTTGTAATTTTTAAATTGAAGTATGTGTGATTAACTTTGTATTTTAAAGCAGGTAGAAGTATTATGTTTTCTCCCTACAGTTAATTTTATTGTTCTTTGTTAGGCTCTGTTGGATGACTACTTCCCTGACACTGAGAATCCAGAGGTGGGAGGCCTAATGGCAGTGCTGGCTGTGATTGGTGGCATAGACAGTCGCTTGAGACTGGGTGGACAAGTAGTTCATGATGAATTTGGAGAAGGCACAGTGACACGCATCACCCCAAAAGGGAAAATCACTGTACAGTTCTATGATATGCGAACATGTAGAGTGTGCCCTTTGAATCAGCTGAAGCCAGTAAGTTCATTTTACAGAGACTTTAATACAGGAGGAGCATGGTTTAAGTCTGATATGAAGCAAAGAAAATATTTGTTGTTCATTCAGTAAATACATTGACATTCAATATGTACAAGGCTCTGAATGAAAATCTAAGATGGTACTCATGTTAACCTCTGTAGGACCTTTAAAGCATGTCCTCGTTTGTTGAGGAGATGAAAGGAAAAGGAATTTGATCTGAAGTTGTTTGACTTGAGGTAGAATCCCAAGTCATGACAATGTGATTTATAGCTGTTGTATGAGAGGAGCATATTTATTTGTATTTAACTGAAGAAGAGAAGAAGTAGCATTTGTCAGTTAATAAACATTGAAACTTTGAATGATTTTGTAAAATTTTACAAAAACCGCTTATCTGTTTTTCTTTGTTTTTGTCTGGTTCTTCCCCCACTGTCCAGCTTCCAGTTGTGGCTTTTAACGTGAACAACTTGCCTTTCACTGAACCTATGCTATCCATCTGGGCTCAACTAGTAAACCTGGCTGGAAGTAAAGTAGAAAAACAAAGAATGAAGTCTCCCAATCAGGGTCTTTCAGGTACAGTAATATTTTTTTTTTTTTTTTTTGTTTTTTTTTGTTTTTTTTTGTTTTGATTTTAAATATATGGATATACCTTTGGAAAGATACTGCTAATAGCAAATGTACATAAGAAAAAGGGTTTTCTGGAACCGTAGCTTTTTCCTTAGTCAATATTGAATAATAGCATTTATGAGACAAGCTTAGCTAGGAGATGAATTACTCTGCCCTGTAGGTGAAATACCATTTTACTTTGCTGACAAAATGTAAATAAGGTTTGGGGCTGGACTTCTTGTACTGAATTTTTAAATAATTTGGGTCCATCTTTACTGTGCCTACTGTGCTGTGCATCAGCTCTGTGATTGTTCACGATGCAAAAAGTAGGAAGGCAGTGTTTCTAGTATCATGGGTCATAGAATGTGTGCAGACTTTTTATCCAGGTGCTTTTCAAACTAGCTTGTGAAATACTGATGATACGAGATTTCACGTAGTGAGTTAAGGTTTAAACTTATCTTTGGGCTGAGGTTGTATGAATGGTAGCCTTTCTTCTCTAATACAAGAGATTCCTAGTGCTAACAGCTGCTTTATATTTCTGATAGGTCAAGTGGATTTGGACCTGCTGCGATGCCAGCAATTAAAGCTGTACATACTGAAAGCAGGCCGAGCTCTGCTTTCTCACCAGGATACACTAAGGCAGATCTTATCTCAGCCAGCTGTTCAGGAGTCTGTATTAAACCCTGCAGGTATTCTGAAATGCAGCCTGAGTGTACTGCTGTTTGTTTAGGTGGTAGATAAGAGTATGTGACAATAACCCTTGCTGATAGCAGTCAAAGGGTAGAAATTAAGTTTGCCCTCTAAAGACTAAAAATTCAAAATTCAAAATCAGGAATGTTTTAACCTTAGATATTAACAGCATTTTGACTTTTTAACTTAGGTTTGGAAGTCTAAATGGATCAGGTGTTTGAAGCTTGAAATACTGGAGTTAGCTAAATTTGTAAGTCTTCTATAGTTAGTAAGCTTTGTAATTAATTTTAAAAATCTTATGGGTTTTTTGCAGTGGAGTCTTTTTCTTCTTCAAAGCTTAAAGTACGAGTTCTCAGTTGGCTATTCCTTTTATTCCAAATGTTTTGCAGTTTCCAGTGAAACAAGTACCAGGTTACAGAGTCTTAAGCATAATCTTAAAAAGTTTAAAAAATTGTAGTTTTAATAATTTGAATACATTCTATCTATACATTCACTCGCTCTGTTATCTTTCAGGATAGCTATTGATGCCCTTATAGTTCATATTAATCATCCAGGCATTTGCAAAACATGTAATGTCTTTAAATATATTCAGTTTATTTGTATCTTTCTAGGGGTTGTTAAATTTAAAGTCAACAGAATGATCAGATTTTTTTTTCCAGGAGTGGAACTTTTTTTCTTAACTGGAACAGCATAAGTACATGAGGACTATTAACTGTTCTGTTACTGTTTCAAATATGAGAACTTCTTTTTGTTGTAGTTAAGTGAAGAATGAGAACACTTTCATGAGATAGCCATGGTAAAGAGTGTAGCTAGAGTAAAGCCAGAGTACACATCTAGGCAACATGAATATTTATGCCAAAAAAACCCCACAAAATCAAATATAAAGTTGCAGAATTGTGAGCCAGTTGATTAAAAAAAGGCATATTCTTTTGAAGTGACAGTGAATACCTACAGGGAGCTCTTCCCAAAGAGGTGTATTAGAAGGGGAAATTACTCAGTCTAGAAAGTATGCACCATGATTTGGAGATCAGTGAAATTGTTGGTTGTCTGTATAAAGGAGTTTATCCTGGAAGAACTTCTTTGTAATAGTCTTATTGTAAAAGGTGAACTCAGAAGGTATTTGCACAAATTCACTGTTCACTGAGTAGTGTCTGCTAAATATGTTCTAAATGTATTTTAGTAAAAATATTGTTTACCTACAAATTGCTCATTTACTTCTTTTTATGAAGATAGTGGCACGCATGATTTGATCTTAAACTTGAGTTTGCTGTGGAGAAGAAGTGTGGGATAAACAACGTGTTTGATCAACCAGTAGGCCCCAGAATAAGTCTGCAGATTGACTTACATGGTTTTGGTTAAAATAATGTTTCTGTTTCAAGAGGATGGAGCAGTCGCCTCTCCCGACATCGGAGATATGTCTCCTGAAGGACCACAGCCTCCGATGATTCTTCTGCAGCAACTTTTGACAGCTGCTACACAACCATCACCTGTGAAAGCAATATTTGACAAACAAGAGCTTGAGGTAGAGTCTGTTTTCTGCCAAGTAACCTAATAAATAAATCTTTCCAATTCATATTACAATTGAAACTTGTTAAGCTACAGGTTTTAAAAAAATGAACCCCTCTTGGCAAATAACCTCTAATTTCAGATGCACACATGCACGAAAACATACTAAACATGCTTTTTTCAACTTGGACTGATTAATTTGTTCTCATTTAGGCTGCTGCTTTGGCAGTATGCCAGTATCTGGCTGTAGAGTCTACACATCCTTCAACTCCAGTGTTTGAAGACTGCAGCTCTAGTGAAGCTACAACACCCATCACAGTGCAACATATCCGACCCACAAAAGCGAAGAAACGCAAGCAGTCTCCAATTCCACCTCTCCCCATTGTAGTTCAACTTATGGAAATGGGATTTCCTAGGAAAAACATAGAATTTGCATTAAAATCTCTGTCTGGAACCTCTGGAAGTGCTTCTGGATTACCAGGTATTTAATTTAATTAAATTAATGATACTAGAAGGCAAGTTGTGAGCAGATAAAATGCTACTTATCAGGGAGCAGTTGTTACTTCTCTTTTTGGATAGTATCTTAGGAATGTTAGAGAATCCCTTAAAGACAGAATGAGTTTGTATTTTTCTGTATTAGGAGTGGAAGCCTTGGTTGGCTGGTTGTTGGATCACTCTGATGTTCAAATTACGGATCTCTCTGATGCTGATACTATCTCTGATGAATATTCAGATGAGGAGATAGTAGAGGAGGTAGAAGAAGCTGAAGCTGCTTGCCCTGTGGTAAGTATCAACTTATTGAAACCTAAGTCATACTAGCTGGCTGCAAACTTTGTAGTTCTTTCCTTTTATGAACTTGGTTAGAGTACAAGGATGTTTTGCTGTCCCAAGCTTTCAAGACTGTAGCAAGGACCACGTTTGCCATATACTTCTTCTGAGGCATATCATAAAAGAAATCAAGATATCTATAAATACGTATATAAGAGTAGCTCAGTGGAAAAATGAAATCCAGATAGTTGTTTCAGTAATGGTAGCTATAAGTATTGATGATAGTTGGTCTTGGTTTCATCTCAAATAGTCAATGCTATAGTGTAATATTTGTAAAGGACTCTTCTTTTTGCAAAGCAGATGTGTATTAGCTGCGAGGAACGACTGAGCAATTAGTGAATAAAGGGAAAAAAGAAAAAAAGTCAGTGAAATAACTTAGGTTTTTCTGTATAAAAACTATTCTCATGTATTGGTAATAAAAAGACCTTTGCAATGTCTGTTGAATGTGATGGCTTTAATTGTATTGGTCTTCTATTGTTGACTTTCAGGAAGTATTTCAGTAAAGGTTTTGCCAATAAAATGAAACAGGCTCTGTATTTGTTTATTTTTTGAAGGAGGTTTAAGGAGATGCTGAGTTTTCTGGCACATGTGAGATTTTGTAATTGAAAGAAATGTATTATATTTTAGAGGAAATTAACTTGGCATTGTGTTCTAATATATTTTTTTACCGGTATTGGAGTGAGAAATCGTGTATGTTGACTCAAATGGAAAAAACCCCAACATTTAATCCTCAAAACAAGTAAAGTCTCATTACAGCTGGAATGCAATAGTTCTGTCTTTTTAAGTTAAATTGTGAAAGGAATAATTTCTAGTAACTGCAATCTTACTTTTTTTTGTCAGCTTATTTTTCTAAGGGAATACTTTAAATCCTGTTGTATTATATAACAAAAAGTTTTGTAGTGTACTTTAGCTAGGAGATTACCATTTACCACTGTTTTTGCAATTCCTCTTTGTTCTAATTTTCTTTGGCAAACAGAATTCATAAAAGCAACTTGCAGCTTGTTTCATGTGTTTTTAAAACTTGCAGATACATTCCTGGACAATTTATTTCAGAAACTAAACTTTAAAGTAGATCATAAATGTTAGCCATGTTGTGAGTTGACCTATTAAGGACATTTCTCATTTTGGCATGCAACTTAGATGTTAAGTGTGTGTGGTTTTTGGAGCGTTATTTTCAGTCTCTACTAATAATTTTATTTATCTGAGTTGAAAACCAATTTTGTAACTGTTTTATGTTTATTTTGGATTTTTGTCCAGTCAGGTGGTGCTGTTGTAACAGAGAGCCAGACCTATAAGAAACGAGCTGATTTCTTAAGTAATGATGACTATGCTGTGTATGTGAGGGAGAATATTCAGGTAAGCATGATGATCAAAAGCTATATTGAAACTAGTTGCCTTCTGGTACAAAAGTCTTTGCATAGCTATGGCATTCTGTTGTCCTTTTTCCTTAGGTGGGAATGATGGTTAGATGCTGCAGAACCTATGAGGAGGTTTGTGAAGGAGATGTAGGCAAAGTTATTAAGTTGGATCGAGATGGATTGCATGACCTGAATGTACAGTGTGATTGGCAACAGAAGGGTGGTACCTACTGGGTCAGATATATCCATGTTGAGCTGTTAGGTAAGTTCACTGCTAACTGCTTTCTAATAAAGAATTGAATGGTACGCTAAGAGAGAGATATTTTTGGAGGGGAAAAGCCGCTCACCATGCATTTATTCTTGCAATTGCTAGGATTCCCACCACAGAGTTCTGCGTCTCATATCAAGATAGGTGACAAAGTGCGTGTGAAAAGCTCTGTGACCACACCCAAATACAAATGGGGATCAGTTACTCACCGAAGTGTGGGAGTTGTCAAAGGTAATGTATATTCAAAATGGGGAGGCAATATAACTGGAAACAGACTTTCTGCAGCATTTAAGGAGCGAATCTTTTAGACACACAAATCACAGTGCTTTGTGGAATATTGCGTGATGATACAAGTATAAAATATAGAAGTAGTCTGTTTAGCATAGATTCCTTGAGGAGGTACAGTTTTTGGTTGTGTTATATTCTTCTTGGAAGTACTCTGTCCCTTTGGGAACTGTTTTTTAATAAAAGAAAACAATCAGAGTCAAGGAACTGAAGTAGAATAATACATACCTTTAAAAAAATCTTTAGAACTCCCTTCACAGTCTGACAAAATTAATACATAGTTCCATTGCAAGAAAAGATTACTTTTGAAAGTAATTTTTAATAAGCATTTTTGCTCTCTGATGTTGCACTGGACACTTTTCCTGCTTCATTTTGTAGAAATTTGCAACACTTATTTTCTCCATGTTCTTATCACAGCTTTTAGTGCCAATGGAAAAGATGTCATTGTAGACTTTCCTCAGCAGTCTCATTGGACTGGTTTGTTGTCAGAAATGGAACTGGTTCCCAGCATTCATCCTGGAGTCACGTAAGTGATGATTTACATTTTTCTTAATGTATATGGGTTATCCTTTAGCCTTATTGTCTTGATTCCATTATCTTGGCTTGTGTCTCGAATAACTTGTACCACTGGAAATATATTTACTCATTGTTCTTTTGTGAAATCAGGTGTGATGGCTGTCAGATGTTTCCTATCAATGGGCCTAGGTTCAAATGCAGAAATTGTGATGACTTTGACTTCTGTGAAACTTGTTTTAAAACTAGGAAGCATAACACCCGACATACTTTTGGCAGAATAAATGAGCCAGGTAAGTTTAATAAAAAAAAAATCTAAGTGTTTCTTAGCTTGATTTAAAATGCATTGAATTTGTTTTTATGAAAAAAAAAAATCAATTTAAATATTGTATGCCTCTGTAATATTTTATCATTCAATTTTATGTATTATTCTTAGTTTCCTACATTCCTGAAAGTTTTCCTTTAGTTTTTAATATTTTACTTTGTTTCTTGGTACAAATCAATCATAAGTGTAAGAATAGGAAGTGTGACTGTCCCCAGTGACTGCATTGAAAGCTTGTGGTCACGTAAAGTGCTTGAAACTCCTTTAAAAATCCCCAAATCTTGAGCTGTGCCCTTTAAGCATGAGTAGTATTACCATACCTGTGTGACATGCTTCTCTGCTTTCAGACTACATACCTGAAATGTTTGATTTGTTATATTTCCTTTCACCTTGGTTGTGAGTGTAATAAAAGCAGTTTTCTTTGAGAGGTACATGCTTAATATTTCACTTAACCATGCAGGTCAGTCTCCAGTGTTTTGTGGGCGTTCTGGAAAGCAGCTGAAGAGACGGCATAGTAGCCAGCGGGGAATGTTACTGGATGATTGGTCAAGAATAGTTAAGAATTTGAATGTCTCCTCCTCTGTGAATCAGGCTTCACGTCTTATTGATGGTAGTGAGCAGTGCTGGCAGTCTTCTGGTTCACAAGGAAAGGTAACTAAGCCATAACTAGTTTAATTTGGCATACTTTCTTCTGCAGAGGAAGAATATTTAACTTGGTGAAATATACGTTACCTTTCTGTAAGACAGAGGAGTAGTAAAAACAGACATCTGAAGTACAAAACGATGTTTCTTTATATTTTTAAATATGACTTTTTTTTTTTTTTAAAGCTTTATCTTTCTAATTATTTCATGTGAAGGAACTTTTTTAAACTGTTTCATTATAAGGAGCTTCTGTGATATTTTTTTTTTTTTTTTTTTTAAACAAGGGATAATTATTGTGTAGTTGGTTATATGGTTACAGTTGCTGTTTCAGTATAATAACTGATGGGGAGTTGCTCTTAATGATCATGTTGATTATATTTTACTGAAGTGAATTGTTTTAATACAAAAAGCACTTATGTTCTTGCTAACTAAAGCTGCTTCTGAGCACTCTCGCACTTGCATAGAATACCTCAAGTTGAAAGAGACCTGTAAGGATCATAGAGTCTAATTCCCTGCTCCTGGTGGGACTAATTAAACCACGTGACTAAGAGCATCTTCTAGATGCTTCTTGAGCTCTGACAGGCTTGGTGCTGTGACTGCTTCTCTCTGTAACCTATTGCAGTGACTGACCACCCTCTCAGTGAAGAACTTTTTCCTAATGTCCAGTCTGAACTTCCCCTGATACAGTTTCCTTCCTTGTGTCCTGTCACTGGTCACCAGAGAGGAGATAACCACTGCGTCTGCTGCTCCCCCTTGAGGAAGTTGTAAATAGTGATAAGGTTTCCCCTCAGCCTTCTTTTCAAGCTGAAAAAAATCACCTCGTTAAGTCTTGCCCTTGAGACCTTTCACCATTCTGGCTGCTCTCTTCTGGACACTAATAATTTTATGCTCTCCTTCTATTGAGGTGCCCCAAACTACCCGCAGTGTGCAAGGTGAGGCTGCACCAGTGCAGTGTAGAGTGGGACAATCGCCTCCTTCGACCAGTTAGCAGTGCTGTGCTTGATGCACCCCAGGACATGTCTGGCTCTTTGGGCTGCTAGGGCACACAGTTGACTCCTGTTCAATTTGCCATCAACTCAGACCTCCAGGTCTCTTTCCGCAGAGCTGCTCTTGTCCCCCAGTTTGTATATATAAATAGGATTACCCCATCCCAAGTGGAGAATTTTGCACTTGCCACTCAGTTTCATACAGTTGGTGTTTGCCCAGCTCTCTAGTCTCTTCAGATCTCTCTTTAAGTCCTCTTTACCCCTTGAGGTAGGCCACAACTTCTCCTAGTTTAGTGTCAATGGCAAACTTGCTTAACATACATTGGACTCCTACATCCAGATCACTTATAAAAAGCATTGTTGCTTAATTTGTGGTTTGCCAGTTTTATTAGCCTGCAGCATTACTTTGTGGCCAGTGTACACACCAAGATTTGCAGCTAGACTTCTGTCCAGTATGTTTTGATGCTGTGTTGATGGCCATGCTGAGAATATCCCCACGTACCCTTCCTTCAGGTTGTCTACAGGCTGTAATCAAAGATTTACATTATGTCCCAATTCTTGACCTCCAGTGTTACTGTGTTTTCTTAGTCTTATCAATGGTGTTGCTCTTGAGCAAAATGAATAATTTGCTGCAACTGTGTCTCTTGCATTTGGAGGTTGGTCAGGTGAGAAGTTCACAAGGTCCTATTCCTTTGGCCAGTCCCCATGCATTGCAGCTGTTGTCTACCATTCATGAATGTTTTTCATGCTTGCTTCAAAACCAGCACACTCTTACTCTTGTCAACCATATGATGGTCCTAGCAATACTACCTGAAAATGAAATTCTTTGTGTTTCTCCTAGCACTGGATTCGCTTGGAGATTTTTCCAGATGTTCTTGTTCACAGGCTAAAGATGATTGTGGACCCTGCAGACAGCAGTTATATGCCCTCTTTAGTTGTAGTTTCAGGTACGTGTACATTCTCTGAGAAGTCTGAATTACTTTTTTTTCTTTTTTGTTTTTGTACATCTAACAGTAGGTATTTATCAGGTTTCATTTAACATAGTTATCTATTTCAAGTGCATGGTGCCTGTTTATGGAACAAACACCATATCTGAAAATGTTTTTCTTTCTGTGTTTTGTTTTTTAGGGGGGAATTCCTTAAATAACCTTATAGAGCTAAAGACAATCAATATAAATCCGACAGACACCACAGTGCCTCTTCTCAGTGATTGTACAGAAGTAAGTGAAGTTTGTGTGAGAATTACTCTTTATGTGATGGAAAAATATTTTGCTGCAAGAAATGGATGAAAAGCACTGTTGTGATTATTAAAGTGTGGTATTTTACTTTTGTAAATTTAATTTAATTATTTAATAATAATTAGCATTATTTCTGGAAGTTTATTGAAGTGGATTATCCTGATAAGTTTTACCATAATCTCAGTGTAACTCTAATAGCTTTAGTAGTAAAGCTACTTCAGGTCTTTTGATGTAAATCAATATACCTATGAACCAAGAAGAAATCCCAATAAACTTAAATATGGGGATACATTTGGTGGGTGCTAAGGCTTAGTTTGGATAGTTGTTCTGATCTTTTTCAGTAACAGCAAGGAGGAATGCATAATGACTTTTCAGGAGATTGGAAGCAAAAATAATTCTGAAATTAATGAAGCCATATGTTTATCTTAAAGTATGAATTTTGTAGGGTTGAAAAGCTGAATATTTACAGATTAATTTTGATAAGGTAAAAAATCAAGCAGAAGTTCTAATTCTTTCATATGTTTTTATAAAGTTACACAGGATCCAAAAGATGGCAATTTAGTGAGGTTTTTTTCCTCTTAGTACCACAGGTATATTGAAATTGCAATCAAGCAGTGCAGAAGCTCTGGGATTGATTGCAAAATACATGGCCTCAGCATACTGGGACGTATACGAGCAGAGGATGAAGACTTGGCTGCAGTCCCATTCCTTGCTTCTGATAATGAGGAAGAGGATGATGATAAAGCTAACACTGGGAGGTAGGTAACTGCAGTGGCAAGGCGGGGGAAATGATAGAGAGCCTTAGTGTTGATATAGTCCTGTAATTTAGGAGATTATTGTAAGAATGACTACTTAATTAGGTTGAATGGTAGTAAAGAGAAATTAGTATCTTAGTTTGTCAGAATTGTAAGTAGGTCATTTGTTGAGGTGGTGACATTTTGTATAACTCTTCAGCTTCTGCAGCATGCTTGGAGTTGAAAACCTAGCTAAAAACTTTGTGTTTATGTTTGGAATGTGGTATATTTATCTCTGCTCAGCAAAACATTCTGGGTTTTGTTTGTTTTGCTTGTTTGGTTTGTTTTTGTTTTGTTAAAGCCACCAATTAACTGTAGTAGCGGTGTTTGAGTACTGAAACTTGTAAAATCAGTAAATACAGTAAAAAGATGCCTATGCTATAGTTATGCATGTTGCTAAACTGATTTTTTGTTTTGTTTTGTGTTTTTTTCCCCTCAATATCTTCAGTCTTGTTAGAAAGAAGGCAGCTGGGCTTGAATCGGCAGCTACAATAAGAACTAAAGTTTTTGTTTGGGGATTAAATGACAAGGACCAGTTGGGAGGGCTGAAAGGCTCCAAGGTATGTTTGTTTTCACAGTTCAGTACAAAATAAAGTGTACAAGTCTCACACAACTCAAAATGAATTCAAACTTAACCAGAGTTCTACAGTGTAGTATCAAACCTACAAATAATAGATTCTAATGGCTTTTTGCTTTGAGACATGTTAGATGTCTGCTGGGTGGAAGATTGGAGAAAACTTGCATTTTGGTTGTTACTCTCAAATCCGGTTTGATTTTTAGCAGCCACTTAATCATTTGTTTTAGATGACAATGAACTAATTGTTCTAAAACTATGTAGCACTCTGTACACATTCTGTTCCTTTTGGGTTTGTGTGCATGCAGTTAAGGTAGTGGTGAACCTTTCTGTGTATTACTTGGACCTGGTACACTCATCAGAAAGTTGAATTCTCATCTTTTGATGTAACTTGATTATAATTCAGTGTAATGTGAAAGGAATTTTAGCCTTGTGTGCAGCTATTCATCCATAATTTTTAATACAATGCAGGTTCAGAGATACATGGTGAATGTTTAATCAATTTAAAATGTTAATGTGAAAAGTATGTTGAGAGCATTTACTTAATTTATGTTGTAAATAAAATCTATATTGTTGTATCCATAGAGTGCCTTTCAAGAAACAAAAAATTAACCATTTCTGTGTTCTGTGGTTTTCTCAAGAAAACTTTACTTAAAGGAAACTTCTTGCTTATATCACATTTATTATTTTTCCCAGGCTTTGTATTTATCATGGTTTCAGTGATAAATGCTTTCTCTTGTTTTTTGTCTTTTGCCTGGTGTATATTACCTGGTATGTGTAAAGTGTCTGACTAATACAGAGATTTTCATATGTTTAAAAAAGAAAAAGTACCTGTGAGATTATCTGGTTTATGATTTAAGAATAGCTCTTCTTTTGAAAGTATAAAACCTCAGTGAATTGTAGTGAGTTTCATTTCCTGTCTGCTCTAGATAAAGGTCCCTTCCTTTTCTGAAACCCTGTCTGCCTTGAATGTTGTACAAGTAGCTGGAGGATCCAAAAGCCTTTTTGCAGGTAATATAAGTTTGAAACAAATATGAATATGTTAAGGGCAGAAATGGATTTCCAGTTGTGAAACTTTAATGATGTTTCAAACTTTATTTCTTCATTTTAGTGACTGTCGAGGGTAAAGTATATGCCTGTGGAGAAGCCACAAATGGAAGGCTGGGTTTAGGAATATCTAGTGGAACTGTGCCTATTCCACGCCAGATTACAGCTCTCAGTAACTATGTGGTAAAGAAGGTGGCTGTTCACTCAGGTACTGACTATTAGATTTTTTAGATATATAAACATAACATGTTAAGCCTCAAAATAGTTGCTTTGCAATTTTCTTGGGTGCCATGATGCCCCAGCATAACTGATGTTTTTAAAAACTTTGTAAAAATAAATATAGGTTATTAAGTTCTGTCTGTTCCATACAATGTCAAATTAAAGCTAATGGTTGTGTTGTTAAAATCTGTAATTTTAGACCATACACAGTTTCTTACTTGCTGGGAGTTAGATTTGATAACTTCTAAATAGTTTTTCAGTCTGATCCAAAGAAAATGTTTTCATTTTTGAGTATTGATAAATGGTGGGTTTAGATTTGCTTTTTTTCTTGCAGCACTGAAAATAGCAAATTGTGTGATTATTTCTTCTTTTTTTTAACATGCCAGGAAACCTATTCTCAAAAAAGCTTTGTATTTTAAATTAAATCACATAAGTCTGAAGAAAATAAGTAATGCATATTGGGTTGAAAGGCTCATACAATTACATTGTTAAAGTACAGCAGTGTCAATATTCTGAGATTTTTGCTAGACCTGCTCCCCACTTGAAAGATTGAAAATTTAAATTTCTGTTTACACTTTTAGGTGGCCGGCATGCTATGGCATTAACTGTTGATGGAAAGGTATTTTCATGGGGTGAAGGAGATGATGGAAAACTTGGTCACTTCAGTCGAATGTAAGTATGCCAAATTTGTCTCTATTTCAGTAAGAGAGCCTTTGTGTTGCCTGTTGCAAGACAGCTGACAACCACTAATGACAGCGACAGGATTTTTATTACAATGGGAACAAAAAATTAGGTTGTGAAAAAGGTGGGGTTTCTTTTCAGCAGTGTCAGTTTATGGTGCAGCATTTGTAGCGATCTCCATTTAAAAAGGAGACAATATAATACTTGGAAACATACTTGGTGGATAAAGTTTTTAGTAGTATTTTTAATGTCACTGATGAAATGGCACACATTTGGTACCTCATAAGGTAGGGTTTGCAGCGGTGCTTTGAGGTGTAAACCATAGGAATTTTACATTCCTGAGCTGTAACAGTTCATAATGTAAGCCTGATGGAGCATTTTATAGCCCTTTTCTTTAGACGTCTGTTCACAGACATGTTAACCAGAAATAAATTTCTTACACTTTCCAGTAATGCATAATTTAATCCTCCACAGTACAGCTTTGAGGAAAATTTGAGTTGTATCAGGATTTTTTCTTGTAGGCACCACAGAACAATGTTTTGAAAGGCACAAAACTCAATAAAATTAGCCCATGGAGAAGTATTTGTCATTCTGATCTGTTTCGAGGATCTGCTTGGAATACATAAAAAAAATTATAGAGCCCAGCTTAGGTGGTTAATGTGTAACAACAAATAAATGTTCATAGGGGTATGTGTGTCAGATAAATGAAAAGGGAAGTCCAGATTAAAGGAGTATTCTTTATTGTTCAACTTTATTACGTTTTCTGTAATTTTATTCAAAGTGAGACTTCATACTCTTGGGCATTTCATGAATGCAAATATTCCAGAGGTCATGTGTAATTTGATAAAACCTTAATAGTGGTTCTGATACACAGTCAATATTAGAAAGCCTTGAGTTGAAACTCTTCTCTGAATTTAGAGAATATTGTAGCTATACGAATAATGAATACGAAAAGTTTCCAGTTCTCTCACAGAAGCCTAACAGTAAATCCAAGTTCTAATTTCTCTCTTGTAAAGAGCAAAGTTGGGATGGGAGTGTCGACTCTTAATCTTACTACCTGGCTTTGTGTCCATAGCTAACAAATTGCTCAACTTTGGGTAATGACAGGATATCAGTTTTCACTTTGTATTATACACCTCTTAATTGATTCATCACTTTGGATCTTGGCTTTGTCACCCAAGTGATATAGATAGATATAGATACAGCATATACATAAAATATTTCTTTAAATAAAACTTTGAAGTACATTTAAATAGTGTAAATTTTTGATTTATGGCACTACTACAGCGTATGTCTTGGAATCATAATGTTGCTTCTTACTTTTAGGTTGATGTTAGTTATTGCACAGAACTGTCTGGATTAGGAAGATGGGTGTATATTATGCCATTCTTTCATAATTGATGCAATTAATTCCTTTTTCTTTTTCTCTAGGAACTGTGATAAACCCAGATTGATAGAAGCGTTGAAAACCAAACGCATCCGTGATATTGCATGTGGCAGTTCCCACAGTGCTGCCATTACCTCTAGTGGTGAACTGTATACATGGGGTCTTGGAGAATATGGAAGGCTAGGACATGGAGATAATACTACACAGCTGAAACCTAAGATGGTAAATCTCTCGTCTCTGAAATGTGAATGTGCTTGTTTAATAAATGATAAATAAAAGCTAAAGTAAAGCCAAAAACCATGAAAACACTGTGAAGGCATCATTTTGGAGTGATCCAAATTAGGTTTTGGTACACATACCTCTAACAGGCAAGCTATTTAACAAAAGGGATTTCTGGAAAGGAGAAAGAAATGGACTGAAAGGGGAAAAGGTACAGAAATAGCATGAGATGAGATTTTAGCTTGAAAATAGCATGTGGCATCCCAGCAGCAACATCCTTGAAAAAGTCAGTAGTCATAACCTTGGCTGACATGGTTTAGTGTGAGGTGTCCCTGCCCATGGCAGGGGGTTTGGAACTTGATGATCTTAAGGTCCTTTCCAGCCCTAACTATTCTATGATTCTATTTCAAAAGGCCAGAAAAATCCAATCTTTTTCGTTTTCTTGGAAAGTGAGGTGAAATGGCTACTGCTGTTTTGAACATTCATGTCGTGCTTCTTTGATACATAGGTGGAAGCTACTACTGTGATTGAATGATGTTTGATGCTGAGTGAGGAAGACTAGATAATCCTGTGCTAACTGGCATGCTCAGGCTGGGCACAATGACCAAGATCGGTCAGAAGAGCTTGATGAAACTGTCTGTAAGGTTTTAAAACATAATTTCTTTGAAACTTCTTGCTTACTTTTGTGTTTTGTAGGTTAAAGTGCTCCTTGGCCACCGAGTCATTCAGGTTGCTTGTGGAAGCAGAGATGCTCAGACTCTTGCTTTGACAGATGAAGGTAGGAATATCTTGTTCCAGAAGATTTCTAGCCCAAGGGAATACCATGATCATTGTTTGACCTGCAGTTTGGTGTTTGTTAGGTTTGGTGTTTTCTTGGGGTGATGGTGATTTTGGAAAACTGGGCCGAGGAGGAAGTGAAGGCTGCAACATTCCTCAGAACATTGAAAGACTGAACGGCCAAGGTGTCTGTCAGATTGAATGTGGTGCGCAGTTTTCATTGGCACTGACCAAATCAGGAGTGGTGTGGACATGGTATGTTACATTTGCCAGAAAATACTAACAAAGCAATTGCTAAGTTGTATTTATTGCTATTTGACTGTCTTAACTCCATTGTGCCTTATCTATGTGCTTCGCCTTTTGGATTGGCAAGTCTTAAAGGCAAGCTCTGATGTGTTCAATTGCTCCAACACTGTCTTGTAGTATGCTCACTTGTGTATTGTACTCTGATAGGATGCCTGGGTCTTACTGAATTAGTGGAAGAAGGGGAAGATGATTCCCTCTCTTGGGAGCAATGGAGCCTGTAAAGGAATGTTAATTCAAGACTTTGGAGTGGCAAAAAGAGAACATGATTATCAAAGTTTGGAGTATGTAGCCTACAGCTGCAGCAGACACTGTGAGAGTAAGGATGTAGTAGAGTAAGGAAGTAAGCTAAAGTTCAGAGGAGATGGGAAGAATTTCCTTGGGAACACAGGGTTTTTATAGAGCTCTTTGCTGCTCAGAAGACCACCGAGTTGTCAGTAATGCTACCTCAAAGCAAGAACTGATACGAAATTATCACCTAGAGTTATTCCAAAACCCTTTTTATTTCTTCTATTTGCTTGCTTCTGTTTTGAACACAAACCTGACTTTCTGAGTTGTTTATAAACCTTTCTGTAAAATTAGAGAGCTTACTGTGTGGCAGATGAGCTTCAGAGCTCTAACCAGAGCAAAGTCTTAACTGCCATCCTTGTGTAATAAAGCCACGACCTGCTTGACGTATATCAAAGCTAAGAAGACTTAAAATAGTCAGTTTTGTTGTATTATTTGTCACCAGCTGATGAATGATATGAAGAGAAATCCTCAAAACTTCAATTTTTATAAGTTACTTCTTAAAAAAATTTTAGCAGAGATGCCATTTCTCAGAGTGGCCACTGGAAACTATTTCTCTCTTTTGCTTTCACCCTTTTAAATTCTTCTTTTGGTAGTGATGAAAGGAGTTAGAGGAAAGGGAATTTGTCAGTCTTTAAGAACTCTTTGCAAAGTTCTAGTTCATTCCTCCTTTACCCCAGTTTGTCTTGACACTGTTACATCTAGTCATAAAATCTACAGCTATTTTATGACATTATAGATCTACAGGGAGAGTTTTTGGTTTTTTTTCAACTGTGCATGTCTACACTTTAGAATGGCTGAGTTGCTTCTAAACTTTTATTCTTGAATTTGTACTAGTTTGAGGGAAAAATCACAACTTCTGTGTAAACAATATAATTTTTTTGAACTTTACATTTACTATCTGTTGCAGGGGTAAGGGTGACTACTTCAGACTAGGCCATGGCACAGATGTGCATGTACGGAAGCCACAAGTTGTGGAAGGACTGAGGGGTAAAAAGATTGTACATGTGGCTGTAGGTGCACTTCATTGTCTAGCAGTTACTGACACTGGACAGGTATGTTGTACGTCACACTTCTTTTCTCTTTTTTCTTGATCCAGAAAGGAGTGAACTAAACTGTTGAAGAAGAATGTAATAGCATTGGTGCTGATTAAACGGGATAGAAATTTCTAATGATATTTATTTGCTTTTCAAAGTCCTGAATAAGTATAAGCATGATTGTAATTTAAAATATATTAGCTTTCATATTATAATTGGAGCTTGAATGTTGTTGTCATAGTAGCTTTTGTAACATTTTTCTAGTTGATGTATTATCTCAGAATCAGTTTTCTTCTCAGTCTTGAAATACAGAAGCAGTAATCTAGACAAATTTTTCTGCTGCGATCCAGCATTATGATTATCACAGTATTGATTCAGATCCCCAATATGATGACTATGCAACTGACTTTTCTAGCTTATTGTTCACTGTGAACATTAACTAATTTATGAATCAACTGATGAGTTATGAATTGACAATAATTTATGAAACATCTGAAAAAGTGATGCTGTGATTTTATTTTCTTTTTTTTTTTTAATGTATGCTAACACCTGCCTTATTTAATGGGGCATGGGAGGCTGATGTCATGACAATAGGTTCTCTAAGGTGTCCTAGGTTAATAATGAAAATCACTAAAATTCCTTTGGAGGAATTTTTAAGAAACAGTTATATGAGACAACCAGTGAAGCAAAGTAATATGTGAAAGTGTTTACTGGCAGGTTTATGCATGGGGCGACAATGACCATGGACAACAAGGCAATGGAACTACTACGGTCAATAGAAAGCCCACTCTTGTCCAGGGCTTGGAAGGCCAGAAAATCACCCGGGTTGCTTGTGGGTCTTCTCATAGTGTAGCATGGACAACAGTGGATGTAGCTACACCATCTGTTCATGAACCAGTACTTTTCCAGACAGCGAGGGACCCTTTAGGTGCTTCTTATCTTGGTCGGTATTTATTGTCTTATGTTGGTTTGGTGGTTGTTGTTTTTTATGTTTTTTTTGGGTGATTTGTTTGTTTGTTTGTTTGTTTGGGTTTTGTGTGCCATTTGAGAGTTAGCTCTGTGTGGTTTAGTAGGTGATAGAAGAGTGCAAAAAGAAAACTGTCTTTAAAAAAGCCACCACAAAACAACAACAAAAAACATACACAACTCTCAACCCCAACAAAACCTCTTCCTGAAAGTGGAAGTTGCAAAGGACTTGTTCAGAAGTAGTATTAGTTTGAATTTTTATTGTTCTTCAGGAAATTAAAATGCAACGTGCTTCATCAAACACTTCAGACACTGTCTTTAATATGAGATAGAGCTTTATGGGGGAAATGGTAAATGGATGCTACTGTAATGTTGGTGATATTGCATGTTACCTGTTGCTGTAATTCTTGATTCTGCTGTTACCTTTTGTTTCTAAGGCAGGTGACCGAACACTGCTTTTTTGTCTTCCTAATTCTTTTGTGTCAAATATAAAAGCACCAAACATTTTTCTGATTAAACTTTTTCATGAACAAGGCAATGTACTTTAAAAAGAGCAAGAACTACATATATAGAATATTTCATCAGTGTTTTTAAGAGCACCTAATAAATATTCTTGCTATTTGAGAAATTTCTGTGCAAGTAAAACTTGTTTCAGATGCCGATCACCAAAATATTCTTATCTGTATTACCTTACTCTTTTTGATGAAGTACCAAGGTGGAACACTACTTTATGAAAGCCTTTGCTGCAAAGCCTCAGTATTGACTTTCATGTTGTAACTTTAGGCATTGCTGTTTAAGAATCTAATACAGAGTTTTACAGTCTTATGACTTAACTGGAACTGATTTATCTGATTTCTTGATATGTATTGAACCATTAAAGAATGCTTGGCTTCTCTTTTTCCCCCTCACTGCAGGTGTTCCTTCAGATGCAGATTCTTCTGCTGCCAGTAACAAAATTAGTGGGGCAAATTGTTCCAAGCCGAATCGCCCTTCCCTCGCTAAGATTCTCCTATCACTTGATGGGAATGTCGCCAAGCAGCAGGCATTATCTCATATACTAATGGCATTGCAAATCATGTATGCCAGGTAGGCATGCAAACGTTCCGTTCTTCTGCAGAGCAAAAGATGGCATATCTTACCATCTATCAGGGTTACTTACCATCTATCAGGATCTCTTGAGTTGGGTATAAATTGTTTGGACTTCTCAGGATAGGCATAAGCTTCATTTAGGTTTTTTTTTAATGTTGGTGTTAGCTTTGTGCTGTTTTCTTTGCAGAAGCTCCCAGTGCCTGGGGAAAAGTTGTTTATTTAGGAATGCTCAATTAAATCATATAAAAGGCATGTAAATAAATCATGATAGATGACATTGAGGAAACAGTGGGAGGCAGGATGGAAAGAACAATTAAACTTTACAGTGCCCTCCGTGTTGGTGGAGAACAGAGTATTTGTGCTAAAATTTATGAAAAGGAACACACATAAAATAGTGGCCTTAAAACACAGTATTTAAGCATTGGGCCCAAAGGAGAACAGAGATAAATGACTCTAAATTCCAGAGTGTGGGAACCTTTCCTTATTTTATTAAGACAAGTTAGTATATTTTGTTCTAAGTTCAAAAAGGGAATATAATCAGGTTTATGTTGATCTGTCCTAAATGATTTCAGGGATGCAGTTGTTGGAGCACTGATGCCTGCAAGTATGATTGCACCAGTAGAATGTCCCTCTTCATCACCACCGCCTCCATCAGATGCTACTTCTGCAGGAAGCCCTGCGAATGGAGATGAATGCATGCTTGTAGGAGATATAGAAGAGAGGCTAAGCCCAAACCCATGGCAGGACAGAAGAGGGGAGGTAAAGTGCCAGAAGAATTTTTCCATCTATGTTTAATGGTAAAGCTGAAAAGTATAGTCTTGTTTAATTTGATAATAGCAGAGATTAAGCAGTTCTTTCTTCCCCTAATTTCAGGTGTAGTTACTCTGTGAGATTTGAAACGACTTAAATTTTAGAGCTAAATCAGTTTTGAACTTTCAGAATGCACTGTTAAATGCTGAATGAATTGCAATTGTGATGACTTCTAGCAGTATTTTAGAGTTAACATGAACATATTAACCATTCGACCAGATACTAATTTTATAGAAGCGATCTTTTAAAAAAAACCCATCAAAACTAAGGGAATATTTGACTGTTATTTTAATGAAATGTAATCGTAATCTTCTGTCAACTAATGTAGCCAGGAATGTCTGGGTGGAATTCTACTGTGTTGGTTCCCAGCTGGTAACAGAAGCATTAAAAAGAGAAGTCTTGCTACTGAAGAGATCTTTAACAAACTGTTAATTTGGCTTGTATTGGTAGCTTGTCTTCTACCTTGTAGACTTTTCTGACATTTTATTGTACATTTTGTAGCAGCTGGCCTTGGTGGGGGGTGTTGGCTGGTTTGCCATCCTAGGAACATAAAATAGAAGCTACAAATACAGGAAGTGAATCTGTTGTTTTTTGAATTTGACTGTTTTTAAATTGCTGCTGTCTTTGACCATAAGTCTTTAGACTCTTAAAGGTTTTACAATATCTTATTGCAGCTTCTGTTAGTTATTGTCTGTCTTGTCTAGGTTGTTTCTTCAGAAGATGCTGTGACACCATCTGCTGTAACTCCTTCAGCTGCTGCTGCCTCTTCCCGTCCTTTCATTCCAGTCACAGATGATCCTGGAGCTGCCAGTATCATTGCAGAAACCATGACAAAAACCAAAGAAGTAACGTCATCAATATCTTCCTTAAAACTTAACTCCTTACTATGCTTTTATCGAGCAGTTTCGCTTTATTTTTGGGTTTTTAAAGTTAACCTATAAATGACAGCATTCTTAAAATATATCCAAAGGCAGAAGTTTGTTTTTTGTTGTCTGAAGTTAAAGTAGGTTAGTTTCAGGAAAGCTTTTTCACTAGAGAAATGGGTTTAACAGTAGGTTAATTTTGGGGCCATATAATCCTGGATTTATGAATTGTGGTTTAAACTACCTTTTGAACTTCTTCCAGTTAACTTGTTTGGATTTGGTGAAATTCTTCTTTGATCTTCACTATCTAAATATTTCTGCAATTTGTTTTGTAGGATGTAGAAAGTCAAAGTAAAGTATCTGGCCCAGAACCACAGTACTTGGATGAATTTACTAGTCTCTTAGTACCAGATGACACACGAGTCATGGTTGACCTGCTAAAGCTTGCTGTGTCCAACCGAGCAGGTGAAAAAGGAAGAGATGTTCTTTCAGCTGTGCTGTCTGGTATGGGCACAGCTTACCCACAGGTCAGGTTTTGTTTCTGTTGTATTTTAACTAGATTGTTTTCATTAGTAGCTTACTAGAATATTGTATTTGAAGTGCAGTTCAGCATACTGAGAAACTGATAAACATGAAAATTTGAGTTGAACTTAAATGCAAGTGAACCTTAATGATTTTAACGGAAATATTAAGTGAATATATGCATGTGCTACACATGTCAGTAACAGACTATTTCCTTGATTTGTCATGTTCCAATTAGATGTTAAAATAGAAGCTTAATGAACTGTATTTGTAAGACAAGCGGCTGTGGTTATTGGAATTTAGCTGACTTTACAAAGCCCTAGTTGTTCACATCTGCAGAATGTTAGTTTAAAAACTTGCATGTTGATTTTGGTTTTCATCTGAGTTTATTTTTCCAATTGCTAAAAATACTGTTAATACATTGTTGATGATTTAGTAATTCTTAATTTTTAAGATATACATTTGGTGTATTGAAGTTTAGCTATTTGCAAAGTATCCATGGGTATGTTTTATTGCTTTTTTTTTTAAATTTTCTTTTCTTGGGGAAAACTGGCAAACAGAATTAATGAATGCTGCAATATTGGTTACCAGCAGCTATATAAAAGAATGAATGTTACAAATCATAAATTATTTATAAAATATCTGCTTACAGGAATGAATTGAAAGTTGTTTAATAATTTTTGGTAGCTTTATCCTTCAAATAATTGTTTTTCTTTAAGATGGTCATATCATGTAGTTAATTTCTGTCTTTGCACAGCTTAAAGACTGGTTTAAAGCATCAGACGGTATTATGCAAAGCTGATATTTGTATTCCTCTATGAAACTTGGCTTCACTGACCAAGAAGATGAATAATGACTTTGCTAAGGAGAATGCATTGAAATAATAGAAATTTTACTTACCTACTAATGACAAGGCAGCTTCAGTTTTAAAAAATGAAATCTTCTGGTATCTCTGTTCGAGTAAACTAGGATTGTGGGAAAGCGTAATTGGTGCTATTCATGTAGAGGCAATTGAGTGCTATTTCTCAAATTGTTAATATCCCAGTTTTCAGTGATCAGCTAGGTGTACCCATATTCTGTAGATGTAGTTGCCCTCCTCATGCTATATATATATATATATATATATATATATATATATACACACTTATACATTTATTTTGGTGTTTTGCTTCTAGAATTCAGTAGCTGAATAATTTTGTCTTTGTGGGTTTTCTCCTTGTTTTTTTTTAAGAGTCAGAATTTTTATTTGAAATTGGTCTTTAAAAACTGAGTACTGTTAGGATTTTCTCTCTAAAGTGTGTTTTGCATTTTAAATGCAAATGGTGTTAAATATTTACACCTTTCATTAATTGCTTGACCTATGCTTTGCAGCTCAGATTTAACAGTTTGTTTTTCTCTGTAAGGGAAAACAAATTTTTGTGTTGTCATTTCCTTACTGGTAACTTACATAGTTTGGCTTTTAGTTTTAGGAGTTTTTCTAGCTTTGACCACCAAAAATAGTATTTTTGAATGAATATGATGGTTTAGGAATTATAATTTTGAAAAAAAGGGATTTATTTATTTACTTAAAATTTGTGAAGAATGTTAGTTGGCTTAGATTTCTTGGACTAATCAAGCTTACTTTTCATAAAGTGTATGTTTTTTCTCCTTAGGTTGCCGATATGTTGTTGGAGCTGTGTGTTACTGAACTCGAAGACGTAGCAACTGATTCACAAAGCGGTCGCCTCTCTTCACAACCAGTTGTGGTAGAAAGCAGCCATCCATATACTGATGATACATCTTCTAGTGGCACAGTTAAAATACCAGGTATAGAATTCGTAAAGCTATTTTAGTAAAATTTAATTTAATTCAAACCTGCACGCATGAATTTTTTCCTTTGCTTGTGAAAATGTGCATTGAACTTTTAAAGCCATGTTGTGTATCCTGTCACTGTAAAAAGTGTTTCTTAAATTTCACTTATGTACTAAATGAACATCTTGATCCTGTGAAATACGTGTGTTTAGGTTTGCCGGCTGTGCCTGTGGCTTTTTATCATTGCTGTTTTCTGTTTAGTTAGAAAGCTGAGAAGGACCGAGTCTTTTTCAGAGTCAGTAATTGAACACCTACCTTCTAGTCTTGAGCATTTGGGAAATACTTTTTTGTTTTAACACTGTCTTTTCACTTGGTGCTTCTCTCAGTATGTTACCTAGTACTTACCAAAAGGTACGGGCAACAAAGAGCTATTTGCCTTAACTGTAAATAGACATTTTTTGTCTGTTGCAAATTTAGTTCGGAATGTTCTGAATAGTCTTTTTACTGCTAGCCCCCTCTCATGTGAGCTTGCTATGAATAACCTTCTCAAAGAGAAGAAATTACAGACAAATAATGTCATTAAATCAAAGGAAGTTACTTTTATTAATGAGTGCTATGGCTTCCAAACAATTGTGATTTCATGTGGATTTCTAAAATACTGCATTTGTTGTGGTATTGATTGCTCTGTAGCAATGTGTAAACTCTTTGTTGCTGTTTAGGTGCTGAGGGACTGAGGGTAGAATTTGATCGCCAGTGTTCTACAGAGCGGCGTCATGATCCACTCACCATAATGGATGGTGTCAACAGAATTGTTTCTGTCCGATCAGGTTATGAGAACTAGTGCTTTTCAAAATGTCTTGTGTGATTTACTGTTAAATGCTGAATGAAATGTATCGCTGTCTGTGACCAACTTATTGTGAGAGATATGCCAGTAAAAAAACAGGGAAGATAAGGTAAATTGATACTGTGTTTTAAACAAGATGTAGGATCTAGGCACAGACATGCAAGAGTGATCTTGTGTCTTTGACTACAGAGAATCTCTGAGAAGACCATGTTGTCCTGCTCTTCCTAAGAGAAGTTACAGTGTAAAAAGCTGGTGTTTAGCACCCCTACCAACATGTGTGAATTTCTGTCTAATCAAAGTATATTTTAACAAATTGGAACACAGTTGGAAAAGAATACTTCTTTTGTTAGCTTTTTTTTCTTTTTCAAGTAATGCTGACAGAATTTTAGGCTTTCATACAGTCAAGACAAAAGCTCTTCTGCTGTCAAATGCCCAAAATAATAGCTAGGCTCTCTCTTTCTGCTTTCTACTCTGGCCTGTGTATGTGACACTACATGAAATCTTCACATCTTTTATCTGGTTATCTCTGTTTTCATTTTTAAGTACTATAAATTCGCAGTAGGTTTTAGAGGAATATTTTTAATCTCATCAGATTTTACATTGAGCCTACCTGTACATGACACCATGTGCAAGGGTCTCGGTAGTTACTGCTTGTGCTTAACATTTCTGAGCAGTTAGGGTGTGGCCTTTTACTGTTGACCCATTTTTCCCACTGTTTCAGATGCACATTGTTTGCTTATTGAAATATTTCTCTCTGGATCCAGTACCTCTGGATTTGAGGTACTCCTGACTGGATTCCTGGTTAAAAAAAGCTGTAAAGCTTAATTTAATGTGTATGATATTACATGGTTTTGTAATATAAGAAGGTGATTTGAAAATAGGACAGTGGATTTTATGAAGATCTCGTAATTGTCTTTTGACTGTGGTATTAAAAGTACTATTCAGTTAGCACTGCTAACTGAACTGTTCTAAGACTTAAGTTATGATAATCTTTGTAGTTACGTTCATGTGATTTATGTAGCTTTTTTCCTTGAATGTGTTTATAACCATGAAGGGAAGTTGCTGTTGGTGAGTGGCTTGCATATTGGCTCAGACAATGTAGATGAACATGTTCATAATGCCTACTGTAACAGGTCGTGAGTGGTCAGATTGGTCTAGTGAACTACGAATTCCAGGGGATGAACTAAAGTGGAAGTTCATCAGCGATGGCTCTGTGAATGGATGGGGATGGCGGTTCACTGTTTACCCTATCATGCCAGCTGCAGGTAAGATAGCATATATAATGTTTACAGAAGGGCAAGAAAGTACATTTACTTGTCCATTTTTTACAGTTGTATTTATGGCATGATATTTACATGCCAAAGTTCTAGAGTTCACTGTTGTTCGTATTAAGAAGACATTGTCATTCGTAATAAGAAAATATTTTCATTCATACTTAGGAAACATTTTCAACAAAGTCGTGAGAGGTGCACTTGTACATACGGAAGAGAAAATAATTTGTAGTCACTCTAGTTTGCCTCTTCATTAGTGAAGAGAGGATACTTTTGAGGCACAATTAATCTGAAGTTATTATTACTCTTTTTTTAAATGTAAAATGTTTTAGAATTAGTTTGAATTATATCATGGAAGTGCCTCTTTCTTCCAGTCCCTTTACAAGGAGGTAGCATGGGCCAACTGAGATACAAACTGGCGTTCTAGCCTGCTGTATTTGGTCAGCTAAATCCTGCCTATGTTCTATTCTTATTTCAGTCTGAGGACAAGCCTTCCCTACCTTTTTAATTTTTTAATTCTTTTTCTTTTTGTTTCTTGCAGGCCCTAAAGACCTTCTTTCAGATCGTTGCATTCTTTCATGTCCCTCAATGGATTTGGTTACGTGTTTGTTGGATTTTCGCTTAAATTTTGCTTCCAACAGGAGTATAGTTCCTCGCTTGGCAGCTTCTCTTGCAGCTTGTGCTCAACTGAGTGCTTTAGGTAGGTGTGGTCTTAAAATTAAGTCCATTTTTTTGAAGTTAAAATTATTATTTTAAATAATTATTATCTTTGTGTGCTTATGTTTCCTTAGCTGCTGGCCACAGAATGTGGGCCTTGCAGAGACTACGGAAACTGCTCACAACAGAGTTTGGCCAGTCTATTAACATCAACCGAATTCTAGGGGATAATGAAGGAGAAACACGAGCTCTGGTAAGAAGACAGTGGTGCTCTTCTCTTCACATTTTGCACGTTAAGATGTATGAAAAGCATTAAAATACCAGCCCTGATATGCAACTATTTTGTTGTTGATGACAAACTGGAAAATGTTCAAATGAATAGCCTTCTTGCACAAGTCTGCAAGTCTGTAAAGGTACTTCATCTTAGAAAAAAATACGGTCAATTCCAATACTGTATAATTGTGCTTTTGGAACTGGCCAAAAGTGGGGTAGAAATACTTCTGTAATAGGAAATGGATGGAAGTGATACTTCACATAGCTAACTGTAGTTTGGGTAATTATTAACATCTTGTCATGGTCATCTAAATAATCTACTTTTTGTATCACATACAGTAAGACTAACTTTCTAGTTCTGTGGTTTCTCTAGAGTTTCACAGGGAGTGCATTAGCTGCTTTGGTTAAAGGTCTTCCAGAAGCTTTGCAGAGACAGTTTGACTATGAAGACCCCATTGTGAGAGGTGGCAAACAACTGCTCCACAGCCCTTTCTTTAAGGTAATGAGTTACAATCAGTAAAGAATTCATTATTATAGTTCTGAGTTTATAGTTCTGAGATTTCTGAATTTCACATAGCCCTGTATCAGAAATGTTTTCTGACAAATCAGAATATTACTACTAAAAGGAGAATCAAATATACTAATTAAGATAAGGAGGACCTACCTAGGCAGAGGTAGGTAGGTCAGTAAAATAGCTTGAAAGTACAGTAAACTCCACTTTTTGGAAGTGATTTCTGAGTCATCCTAATAGGACAGTTGTGTTATTGGTTTGTTTAAATATTCTGAAGGCTTTATTTATGTCTTGTTGGAACAAGTAAAAATGTCTTTAAAGGAAGGCTATTCAGTTTTGGATCCTGTACTTCAAAATAAACAAGCTGAGGAACTCTAGAAAGGAGGAACAAGAATTAAAGGCTGAAAAAGCCTCCTGTGTAGTAGAAGTTAAATTGAG
Organism: Psittacula echo; assembly: GCF_963264785.1. Lineage (NCBI taxonomy): Eukaryota > Metazoa > Chordata > Aves > Psittaciformes > Psittacidae > Psittacula > Psittacula echo. The sequence goes on from NC_137736.1 coordinate 57,537,789, forward strand.
AGGATTTGTCTGTCTTAAGGAAAAGAAATTCTTAAAATATGTAGAAATTTATACAGGGAAGAAGTAATCCATTGTTCACAATCTTCATCAGTAACATTGATTTGAAATTGAATCAAATTGAAAATCAGTTGAAAATTTATTTAATTATAGAAATGAGACTTAGTTTAGAAATGCAAGATAAGAAGGAAGTTCAGCACATGGTATTTGATATAGAAAAGTTGATTAATCTAGGGGTGTTTTTTGTGGCACGGGTGAAATTTTCTGGGTTGGAAGAGGAGATAGTGTGAGTACACTTGATGCTGCCCCATCAATGACAGTAGTGAAGATGGCTTTTAATGTCCCTTGCACTTTACACATCTTTGAGACTGTGTTCAGGCTCTACTGGTCTATGAGCTGTTCAGCTACATCATATGTGTATTACTTTTTGTTACATGCTTTTGATATACCTCTAAAATGTTTTCTGATTGTCTACAGGTGCTCGTGGCTCTTGCTTGTGATTTGGAGTTGGACACTCTGCCTTGCTGTGCAGAGACACACAAATGGGCTTGGTTCAGGAGATACTGTATGGCATCCAGGGTTGCTGTGGCTCTTGATAAAAGGACATCATTACCTCGCCTTTTCCTTGATGAGGTACTGCAGAAATATTTTAAATAGCTCACAGAACATAAGAAAGTGTTTAATTTGAAAGATATACTGAGTTTGAAGTATTTTATGCCAACTGAGATAGGAGTAACTGGTAGTTTGGATAATTTGATTAATCCAAAATATTTTACAGGTGGCAAAGAAAATCCGAGAATTAATGGCAGATAATGAAAATATGGATGTTCTTCATGAGTGCCATCATGTCTTTAAGAGAGAACAAGATGAGCAGCTCGTCCAGTGGATGAACAGGTAATTTCTTTCAGCTGTCATTGGTTTGGTCTTGTGAAGCTTTGTTGTTGTACAACAATAAAATGCATTTTTTGTGACTTTTAAAATTCTTTTTGTTTTGCATTTTCTGCAGAAGGCCTGATGATTGGACACTTTCAGCTGGAGGGAGTGGAACTATTTATGGTTGGGGTCATAATCACAGAGGACAACTTGGTGGGATTGAAGGGGCAAAAGTCAAAGTCCCAACTCCATGTGAAGCTCTTGCTACCCTTAGACCAGTGCAATTAATTGGTGGTGAACAGACTCTATTTGCAGTGACTGCTGATGGGAAAGTAAGGATACAACAAGTGATTGTTTGTTAGACTCCTTTGAAATATTTTATCCTCAGTCAGAATATGTTTGTCTAAATAAAAAGTGATGGGTATAGCACAGATTTATTATAATTAGTTTATTTTACTTTTTCAAGGAAACTGAACTATACCAACTTTACCAGTGCAGTCTAGGAATTTGGTGTACTATAGCATTAAATGCATAAAACAAGACATGTATTTTAATTCTTAGTTCAAAACTGTGATGAGATTTTGGAATACAAGTAATGTGCTCACATATTCCTATAAACCAGGGTAAACAGTAAAACGTGGTGGTGATTATGTCTCTCTGACAGGACAGAGGTGTAACTGGAATCTGAGATTGTTGACAGTTGGCTAAATGCCTCTTAAGTTACGTACTGGAGGATCTAATTTGCAGATGCTTAAATCCTGAGTGAAAAGGAGCACCTATGCAGAGGCTTAGTGGAAGGTATAGGGGGAAAATAAGTTCGTGAATTTCAAAAAGTATTTTATATAGTTGGCAGCTTTGTGTGAAGGATTTGATGAAGAACTTTAGCTTGAGCTTTTTCTAACAGTTACATCCATCTAGTGAGATACTGTAATGATTCCTGAGCAGTCAGTATCATCCTTGTTAAGGATTCGCGAAAGAGTAAAGGACAGGTTACTGACATTGCTTGAGATCGTTCTGTTGAGAGAAATTTCTTTCAGATAGACAGAGAGGGAAAAGCAGTACTTAAAACTGTATTTATGGGATGGAAGGGGAAGAAGCAGCTGTGTTCAGGTGTGTGCAATCCCCAGAAGAAAGAAAAGACTAGTGCTGCATAAAAGAGACCTACATGTGATAGATGATTTTATGCCATTATCACGCAACGCTGTGATTTTTTCATACTTTTACAGGATCAGCCTTAGGATTTAAAACAAAACCCATTAGTTTATATGGTCTTGAATCTAGCCATATTTTCACAGGTTGTGTTTTTTTGTTTTTTTTTTTTTTTTTTTTTTTTTTTTTTTTTTTTTTTTTTTGGTGAAATACTTCAAAATATTTCTTACTTCCAGGAGAGAGACACTCATTTTTCAGGTTTTCTTTAGCTGTATTCTAGTATATGTTCATTAAGAATTCTTCTCTGCAGCTCTAGTGAGTGTTCTTCAATTTTATTCTTCATTTTAAAGCTGTATGCCACTGGATATGGAGCAGGTGGCAGGCTTGGAATTGGAGGAACAGAGTCAGTTTCTACTCCAACTTTACTGGAATCCATTCAACATGTGTTTATAAAGAAAGTTGCTGTGAACTCAGGAGGAAAGCACTGTTTGGCATTGTCTTCTGAGGGAGAAGTTTATTCTTGGGGTGAAGCAGAAGATGGTAAACTTGGCCATGGAAATCGAAGGTAAGTAACATTTGGAAATGTGATTTTTAAAAACTGTTAATGGATACTTATTATAGTTGTTATGTATTTGAAGTGTCATATGAGTACTGCCTATATATATTTGCAGTGTATATATATACTATATTCTCTCTTAATATAGTGTATATATATATAAGTGAGTGTTAGAGTAGTGATGTGGAAATTTATATTTTTTAAATGAGAGAATCACAAAGTGTTTTTCAGATAAACGGTTACTCCGGTTTCTGTAGTTGGATATTGTGTTCCAACATATCTGTTAAAATATACGAATGCTAACGTATCTGTGGATGCTGAAGTCTGGTGATTTTCCTTTGGGATCTGTCTTGTAGGTATATGGAACTTCAGTGCAGTTCAGGGAGCAAAACTGCCATTCTGCTTCTGACTTCCACATGCATTGTTGTCTCTGTTAAAAGAGAAGTTCTGTTGTGTTAGAGACAACAATGTTCTGATCCAAAAAGGAATGCTGGAGTCCATGGGGGCCAACAGTACATTTCATGCTCAGAATTTTGATAATCTATATAAAATTATATACCAAATTTTTCCAGGGTAAATGCTTAGCTTTTACTTGATTTTAATGGAAGTGGTTTTGTAGTTTCAGCTTGCCTGTAATGCTGTAATTCAATGTATTATTAAAATATGTCTAGCTTTTATAGGCCTCTAAAAATACTTCTGCATGACTAATTAAACATAAATCTGTAGGATATTAAACTGAAGCAGAAGGAAATAGTTATTTTAGGTGTACTTGTACTTATTTTAACTCTCCCCTTTCCCCCCATACATTTCTGAACATGAATGGTTTATTCTAAAAGTTTTGTCAAGACAAGTATTTTTATTTCAGCCCTTGTGATCGTCCTCGTGTAATTGAATCTCTGAGAGGTATAGAAGTGGTTGACATTGCTGCTGGAGGAGCACACAGCGCATGCATTACAGCTGCAGGAGACCTTTTCACATGGGGAAAGGGAAGATACGGACGCCTGGGCCATGGAGACAGTGAGGACCAGCTGAAACCTAAACTGGTAAGAAGGCTTTGGAGTTTTATACAGTCTTAGTCCAGTTCTTACCTTCTGATAAGTAACTTTTTGCATTTCTGCATATAAAGAAATGAAAGGGCAAAATGGTGGCATGTATTTGTAAGAAATGAACAGTTGCTTTAGAAAACAGGAATGGATTGGAAGAATAAAATGAAAGTGGAACTGTAAAACTTCACTAGAGGTCACTAAACAGCTTATAAGGAATTTGTTTTAGAGAGGACTTACAGGAAAACCCCAAATCAAACACCCCACCCCTCCATAAGTAAATTCAACTCCTTTATAAGAGTAATTTGCACTGAAAGTAACAAGTGAGTTCTTTATCTGCTGGGTACCCCCATTGTTTACCACCTGGAAAATATACCAGTGATGACAGTGATACCCACTTAGTCACTTGCAAACTGTTTTTTTCCTGACGTTATTGTACTCCTATTTATCATGAATGAACACTGGGATTTTACTGAACTATATACTAAGTTAGTAAGAATTTAACCTAAGTAATTATGAAGTATTTAATTGTTATTTGCTAAAAACACTTGAGTTAAGCAGTCACTGGTGAAGATAGCTGTTACCATTTGATTCTGAAATGGTAAATCTGAGAACCAGGACAGAATGGAATGTGGGAAGAATGAGTATACCGATTATCTGTCGAGTTATAATTCCAAACGTCATGCTCCTGTGAGCTAGACTAAAAGTTAAGTTAGTAGTATTAAGAAAACTGACCTGACTTTGAAATCAGGGATCATTTTGTTACATGTGTTCTCTTGTTGAAAATACAGCCAAGGGTAAGATTACTGTAGTTGAATCAAACTGAATGTTAGCTTGCTATTTATATCCAAGGCTCTCTCCATGTATTTCTGTTCATGCAAGCATTAAGGTTTTTTCAGTGCTTGAATTTGTGGGACAAGTACTGCCTATATATATATATATATATATATATATGTGAGTATTAAAGTAGTTAAATGTATAATGAGAATGTATGATGAGATATCATACGTTCTTTGTCCAGTTTGGGACCTTATCACTTGTATCTGGGTGTTCTTGTCTCCCTGCCTTCAAAACCACAAGGTCTGTCCATCTTTCTTTACATCTTTCATCCCCTTTATGTTCTTGGTTACTTTGAAAATAGATAATCTGTAGATGAGTTGAAGTATGTGAAATTCTGTACTGCTTTGGATTGTGCTGCCTGTAACCTGTTTCAAGCAGGGGTGAGGATTGGGAGGATGTGGTGTATGTGGGTTACTCTTTACTTTGTGAACTCAGATCCCATACTTTATCACTAGATGGCAGCATTTCAAAAGATGTTCATTAAATTCAGATTATGGTGCAAGTGCTAGAAAATTGTAAACTAATAAGAGATTATTTGAAAATAAGACCTTTTTTCCCTTACTATATACAACATTCACCCAGAGAGCCTGAAATAATTTCAAGAGAATATAGTCTTTGATAACTTTACATGTTTTGTATGAATTATTTTCCCTGACTTTTTAGGTCAAAAAGTTTAACTAGTTCACGAATTAAAAAGAATGATCCATAGCTAATTTTTGTTTTGCTGGGCTGAAAATAGCAAAGCCCTTTGAAATGCATTTATTTGCTTGTTACCACCATGTTTCAGACTTGAAGTTCCAGTGGAGCATGTCTCCAAGCTGGGTTTGTCATCTGTTCTGAAACTAAATCACTTACGCCTTTTATTGTGAACAAAAATGGGGGATTTCTTTACAGGTGGAAGCTCTTCAGGGCTGCCGTGTGATCGACATAGCCTGTGGCAGTGGAGATGCACAGACATTGTGCCTGACTGATGATGATACAGTCTGGTCCTGGGGTGATGGAGATTATGGAAAGCTTGGGAGAGGAGGCAGTGATGGATGTAAAGTACCAATGAAGGTATTTGAATGTAATTTGTTCGTTGTTTTAGAAGCCATGAGATTGATGGAGAACACTGAAGACAAATTTGCCAATATGTGCAAACTTCCATTCAATCCTGAGACATTTAGGAGTTTTCTGATTGTTGTTAAGAATGAACTCGGTAGGCTGCAATGACCAGTCTTTAAATTTTGTGCTGGCTGTTGAAGCTGCTCTTGAAGGTATTTTTTTCTTTGGAGAACATTGCTGCTTCCAGCAATATTTCTGATTTTAATTTTGGTTCCTATCAAAACATTAGATTTTGCTAAGAAATCTTTGTATTTCCTTGTGTTAAAAAATTTCCATAACACTGTTGAAGTCATAACTTCATCCCAGAAAGGGGTAATCAATTGATTAAAAAGTAATCTCATTTTATATTAAACCTTTCATGTGAATGCATGTTTAACTTGGAATTTCTTCATATGTTACAAATGAAATCCATGTAGCCATGTAATTTGAATTCCAGCATTTTTTATGGAGGTCAATATTACTTGTATTAGAAAAATGTGCAAGTGTCACTGTGTATACCTGTGCACAGTGGATTTTAGATTCTTAGTCCAGAATCACACTTTACTACCTGGATACAGGTGTCCCCATTCTGTTTCCAAATAGGCAAAGTCTAACAGCCAGTCCCAAACAAGTTTTTGTTTCATCATGTAAACCAAAACGAAAGTAGCTTGTTTATGTTTTGTCAATCATCAGTCTCATCGAATTGATGGTAAAGTGGCATAAGGACCTACACAGAATAAATAGACTGTACAGGAGGTTTAAATATTTTCCCTATGTTGGCAGAATCACTTCGGTGTCATGCAAACTAGGGATGATTAATGTTGAGTATTTGAAGACAGCCTTACTGTGTCTACTGAGGGGCAATTGCTGAGTAACTATTGGGAAAACATACTAGAGGTGATCTTCAACAGTTCACCAAATCTGAGCTTCTTTTTAATGTATAAGTAGTAAATAGTAGAAAGATGAAAGAAGTAGAGTTCTGCTATTCATGTACATAATTTATAAATACACGTATAGACACTTACACACTTGTACATTATGTTTTACTCAAGACAGTGCAGTATGAAACTATAACTTCCTTAATTAACTTTGATTTCATTTGATATTATTTTCCTAGATTGATTCCCTCACAGGCCTTGGGGTAGTTAAAGTAGAATGTGGATCACAATTTTCTGTGGCTCTTACCAAATCTGGAGCAGTATATACGTGGTAAGTATTTTGTATTAGGTATTCTGACAATGTTAGATGCAACCTTGTCAGCAATAGGCATTAGTGTTATACTGTCTTCACTGTTTTGATTTTCTCTCCCCTTTTCCCACCTATCAAAAACTTTTTTGAGTTCCTCTGTCTTTTGGTCATAAAATTTACCATGTTGGGGAATAATTCGTTTTGCCATTTGAATGAAAAATCAAAGTATTTTTTCTTGGAGATCTAAGCATAGAGTTGACATCCCAGGCATTGACCCCACTGCAAGCTGCATAAGTTCCAAGGAGGTCAGTAGAAGAGTAAACATGAAGTATCATACAGGGTGGAAGATGATAGTATAAATAACATTCTTGTATATTATTGAAGTTGTGTGTAACTTGTGGTGGCTGTAGTCTGAGAATTTGATTTTAGTTCATTGTTTTAATTTTCCTATGCCATTCCAAATTTTGTAGCTTAAACTACTAAGATGTTTAAAAAGACTAAGCAAAGTACCTTTCCAACATCCTTCTGCTCCCTTGTTTGCATGGCATTACAGATACCCTTAAATTGTACAAGATTCCAGTCTCTGAGGTCAGTAAACATACAGATGTGTGCTTGTAATACTTGATCCCTTTAAGGGGCATATAAAAAGCAACCCCTGCAAAAGGGGTGAAAAGTCCTACACAGAGTAAGCAGGAGCAGCATATTGGAGGTTTAAGAGTTTTTACTATATCAGCAGAAGCACATAAATGTTGCACAAGCTAGGGATGTGATTAATGTTAAGTATTGGGCTGTTCATGTCATCTACAGATCAAACACCAGACACAGTCTGTCATTCTGTTTTTTTCCACAATTAAAACACAGTTTTGAAATGTTTTATATTCTCTGTGCAGGGGCAAAGGAGATTACCATCGGTTAGGCCATGGATCTGATGACCATGTTAGAAGACCGCGACAAGTACAGGGACTGCAAGGAAAGAAAGTCATTGCAATTGCTACTGGGTCTTTGCACTGCGTTTGCTGCACTGAAGATGGTATAAAAATCAAATCTACTTAGTTCTAAGTACTGAATTTGAAATAAACAAAAAGTCAGCTATTGGTAGGTTGTCCTTGCTGAAAATGCTGGTCCTCTGTGTGCATTGGGATATCTTGTATTTGCACATGTTGCATATTTATTGAGCAACAAGCATGCTACTGATTTAAAATGATCACATAAAACCAGCTGAAAGTTTATAATTAATAAAAAATAGAGTTTAACCTTTATAAATGCTGATGGTCAAAGGAAAACACAGAGCACCACAAGTAATTACTTTTAGTAACTTTTACTGGTCAAGCAATAAAATGAATGGATTTGGCTTTTTTTTTTTTTTGACAGGGTCTTTCTGAGCCTGCTGGGGTGTTTAACTTGCTAAATGAAGCACTGCCCAAACACTGTTGCTTCATACAGAGCAGGTTGAGATACCAAATACTCTTTGTAGCAGATTCACTCCTACATTTAATTAACAAGTTTGCACAATAGCTGAGTGTTTTATAGGAGTAAGGGGTTGTATGGTACTTAGCTGCCAGCTGGGGTTAAACTGCGACCAAATGAAATAGGATATAGCTGCAGAAAACAAATGCTCAGAAACAAGGTTGCTATTTTAAAAGTATTTTCCAGTTATCTTGCAACAGTAAGCACCCATTTTAATGTCCTCTCTAGTAATACAACTTATTACAAGATATTTTATTTCATCTCATGTGAAATGTTAAGCCTTTTAAAATTGTTTTTTAATATCAGCTTTCTTTGATATCAAACTGTCAAATACAGGCTTCTAGTGTATCCATTGTTAATTCTTATGCTCCACCATTTTCTTTTGTTCTGGAACAGAACTTTTAATTCATACAGACTATGAGAAAATACATGCATCTTATACTAGCTGTGCTGTGTAGACCATGGGTCTAACTTTGTCCCTCAAGATATATCTACACTGGAGAGTGGACTTCAGGGTGGCCATCAGTCCTAGAAATCTTGATCACAGTCCAGGGCCTCATGCAATGAAATGATTTTATAAATGCTAATTAAAGAAGGGGGGGGGTCAGCAAAAAGCTTCTATCTTACCTTTAGAAAAAATATTTTTTTTATTGGTTTAGGGGAAGTGTATACATGGGGAGATAATGATGAAGGGCAGCTTGGAGATGGAACAACTAATGCTATTCAAAGACCACGCTTGGTTGCAGCACTTCAGGGTAAAAAGATCAACAGAGTAGCCTGTGGCTCAGCGCATACTTTGGCTTGGTCAACCAGTAAACCTGCTAATGCTGGCAAGCTCCCTACACAGGTAATATTTTTTTATCTTATTGCTTTCAGATTTTAAACATACATAGTACACTTATTGCTGATCTTTCAGTAAACATACTTCCTTTCTAAATTCCCACATAAGCTCAGTGCTTTGATTTGACTTCAAGTTTGAGCCAGTTATTTCGTTTACTTCCATATTTCCAAAGAAGGATTCCAATTTTCTGAGGTGAGAAAGCCACTTCATTCTGTTGTTAATCCAGTGCAGAACAATAACTCAGTTTGCAAGTCTGCATGAATTTTAATTCTGTATTCCAGCTATGAAAATCTTATGCCTTCCAAGGGAATTCTTCATTGTTTGCCTTACATTGAGAAAATTGTTTTTTGAGTATTCTGACCTGCAACTATAATGCCTAGGTGTAGTGATGACAGGATGTAGAATATATCTGCTTTTGGATAGAGAGAATTGTAAAATAGGGAATAGCAAGAATAGTCCCAACTGTCATGTTTCTAATACTTGTTTCAGTTTAGATAGATACTGTTGGTATCCTTGATAAACAACTGGACTCTGTGTATTAAGTTTTGACAGTGTGAATAAGCAAATATCTGAATTTCTAATACAAATTTACCTACAAATCTTATAAATGATTCTGTTTAATAAAATCATGTATACAATAGTTTTAAATTACATTTGGATATTGTTTTATCATAGGTTCCTATGGAGTACAATCATCTGCAGGAAATTCCCATCATTTCATTGAGAAACAGGCTTCTGCTGTTGCATCACATTTCTGAACTCTTCTGTCCTTGCATTCCAATGTTTGATCTTGAAGGAAGACTTGATGAAACTGGCCAAGGACCCTCTGTTGGGTTTGACACATTACGGGGAATACTGATATCACAGGGAAAGGTATTTATCAGAACGTTTTTAAAGCAGAGATTTGTAACTGTAAGTGAAATGTTTAACTGTTTCTGAAGAAAGTAGAACTATATATCTCAATTTGCATTCTGATTATGCAAACTTCTTTCTTTGTGAGTGTGATCTTTTTATTATGTTTCGCTCCGTTCCTCATCATAGTGCTTTTTTGTGTTGATCTTGAAAATAACTTTACATGTAAATCTTCAGTTTGTAGTATAGCTGAATTCTCCTAGGTTATTCAGTAGATGCTATCCTGGAAAAAAAAATATAAGATGGGTACAAAATGGGCCTTGTCTCTTTTGATATTTCAGTTGTCATGATCAGGTGATACACTAGTTGATCCAAAGCTCTATGCAGGTACAGACTTGTTTTAGGCTGGGTTAAAAGTCTTAAAGAAGACAGAATACCTAAGAGTTCACTCTCAAATTGGTAAAGAAAATGGATTTTTATATAGTTCTAAGTAAAGTCAGTCATGAGAAACTCTGGATAATTACAATGCTTTAGGGATACAACACTTATTAAAAACTTCAGAAGTGGAAAGTCTTTACAAACATGGCTTGCCTTCAGTATGATCATCAGTTTTGGATCCGAATTTTCTCAGTGTCATAGTAACTTATCTCAAGAAAAAGTATAAATTTATATAAACAGACAAAATCTGCTGGGAGATATATTTGAAGAGATAAGCAATTACATTTCCCTCTGCAGTGCTGTTCTATGTCCTTAAATAAGACATGCCTGTAACTACACTCCTTAGTGCATACTGTCTGAAGTTCTCTTTGTTTAGACTCCAGTGAAATTGTGTAGTAGAACAAACCAGCAGAATACATGCTTCACAGACCAAGAGAAGATCACACGTTTTCCATCAAGACCTAAACTGAAAAAAAAGGAAAAAGAAATCCTAGCTAATTCTGTTCATGACCGTTTCAAATGTTAGTGCTACAGATAAGGGAGTCTTTAGGTGTATGATGTTATGTATAGGAATGGCTGTGCAGGAGGCCCATTCAATGTAATTTACTTAAGAGTTTGCAGAACAGTTACAGAAAGTCTTTGGGTGTAAGATTAAATGTCATATCAGGCATATTTTATGTCGAAAGCATTCAACACAGACACCAGAATTTGTGATGCCGTATTCATGTCTAGGCATTTAAGGCAGGTTTCCCTTCAGAGATTCTAAAGACTTGAAAATCTTTTTAATGCTTGCTTGAAACTGACCATAAAATTTGATCCAAGTATTTAGTGAGAGAACCTCAGATACTTGAATTTGCATGAAGAGTTTATTTTTTTTTTTATCTAAACTTCGTCTTTTTTGACTGACTGTTTTTCTCTGGCATTAACTATTCTCCATATACATGTATTATTCTGGTATAAGCTAATTTATACCTGTACTCAGTGGCATGTTAGCTGCTTAGTAATAACTGACTCTGGGTGCAGTACAGCACCCAGCTTTCCAGCCATAGTTTTGAGGGATACGAGACTTTTTTCTTTACTTTAGTATTCCAACTGTTACGGACTTGAATTGTATTAGCACAAATAACATGATCCTTAACTAGCATCTCACAGCTTTATCTTATGTTGCTTTTTGGTTTTTTTAGTATTTCAAAAGTGTTTGATGCTTGTTTGCATTTCTTCTAAAATAAAACTAGAGGTACTATGCCCTTTCTAGTGTTTTGTGACTTAGAAGGAAATTGCTGAAGGATAGATAGTATAGCAGAATCAGTTTCTCTGTTTTGCTTGAAAAGTCTTTTTTTTTTTTCTCCCCCTGTTCTCCCCTCCCCAAGTTGAACTAAGTATGTGTTTATCTGTGAAGTATGTGCAGCTTTCTTATTTGATTGCAGTTTTGCTGTTACTTTCTTTGTATTTTCCTTTTTTAGGAGGCAGCTTTCAGAAAAGTTGTGCAAGCAACTATGGTGAGAGATCGTCAGCACGGGCCAGTCGTAGAGCTCAACAGAATACAGGTATCTTAAGCTGAAGTTTAGATTTTAGTATCTTTGTTTTGTCTGCAGTTCCATACATTTATCCAGTCCCTTTGTTGTAGCTGTTTGGTGTCTGAATACTGAAGAGTTGAATTTTTATCAGAATCACACAATGAAAAAATGAATGCAGCAAGGGCTGATTGTTTTCTTTACACTATGTTTTCATCTGTTCTCTAATTGTTTGCAGGGAGCAGAACACTTGTTGAAATATTAAGTGAATGATTTAGATTCTAATGAACAAAGTATGTCCAGCTTGACAAAGGACCACTTTTTCAAAACTTGCTACCTTAGATAATCTTAAGAGAGTAGCGATTCTGGTGCCTTTCTTACCTTTCCAAATGGTCAGATGAATTAATCAGCTGTTGCTCTCATAACAAAGAACATGAAGGGGGAAAAACAGAAAGGGCAAGAAAAGAAAGTGCCTTTGAATATAATTAAAAATCAGGCTGATAAATTGTCCTTTGCTGGTTATCACATGGTCATATTGATTGTAGAACACTTTTGATACAAAAAGGCTTTTTTCCTTATCATTGACGTTGGAAAATGGAATGTTGTGCCTTAGGCCAGAGGAGTCTTTTTTTTTTTTTCCACAGATATTTCTGTAACATAGAATAAGAAAACATTGTTTTTTTGTTTAAATGAACCCAATGCCTTGTCTTAGAAAGTCCTCATGCATTTCTTTCCATTAGTGGTGAGGGTTTTTTGGGTGTTTTTTATTGTACATTGTAAAAAGTAAAAAAACCTGCTCTTTGTAAGGTTAGAATGGAGAAATTGCGTAAAATTTTGACTAACTAGTTTTCTCTTAGTGAACGGAAGTACGTCCTGTTGTGGCTGGACAACCCTATTTCTGCTCTTTGCCATTTTTTGTGGACACTTGAAATTTCTGCAGCTCACCCAAGTGCTAGACTGGTATTTCTCTAGCACAAAATTGAGAATAGGTATTTTTATGCTTTGAGGTGTAACATGAAGGCAGATTTGAATGCACAGAGACAGTTTGGGACACTATTGGAGATCTGCATAGGGTGGAAGAAAATAAACTTGATGCAGTTTGATCTATGTTACCTTTTGGGAGCAGTCATTAAGTGAAATGTTCCAAAATGGCACCTGGGCGTTTTGAGTTGCCTAGTATTTAAGTAGCAGTGTAGCTCATGTGGTGTCAGACAGTGTGTTGTGACCTATAAGTAGACACACTCGTAAATGCTGTTAAATCATATCTTTGCTTTTAGATGGACAAGATTATTACAGCATTTGAAAAGAATTTCCCCCTTTTACAAGGGCAACAAATTCAAGTTACTAAGGAGGATGTCTGCTTTCAGGAATGTAATATTGCAAAGGATCTCCTGGTCTTATGTTGTCTGCTGTCATGGGAGGAATGTCATACATATAAAAATGCAAAATCCTGTTTTAAGAATATCCCCCCCCCCTCTCCCCCCCGCCCCTTACTAGGACTCCTTATTAAATTTGGGTTACAGAAATCTCACTGTCATGATGGTTAAAAATTATCTGATCTTAAAGTAGGCACAGCATATCAATGAATGAATTATTTGTTCTTTTGTGAGTGTTATACTTCACTTTAAATCACATTCTTCCGTCCTGATTACTGTCTTCTGCCTTATCAAATGTGCCTTTAAAGAAAGCTCATTCAATGAAAGTCTTCATTTTCCTACACTGATCAGGCTAAGCTATTTTTGTCTGCTTATGTAGAATAGTCTTTCTCTACCCCTCATCTTTTTATACTGTATTTTTCTGTGTAGCATTTCAGTTTGAGCATAGATAAGTGGAACTTCAGGGTATAGGTGAGACAGTGCCTGTGCTTTTGCAGTTATCACAGTGATACTTCTCTTCCTCTTCTGGAGATTGATTTCATGAGATATCCTTGAATTCTGTTTGTTTTCTTCATAGGCTTGCTTTCTCTGTTAACAATACATATTTATCTTTCTTAGCTGTTTCCAGCTCGTAAGCTGTCATCTTTTTGAAAACTTATTAATCTCTAAGTGCATGGCTTTATGTACTACATTTCTCCCGAGTTCCACTGGGTTGGAGGGAGTTCCACTGAATGGCCAGTATTTCAGTGGGTAGTCTCAGTCTGCTTGAGGCAAATGCAACGTTTTGCTCTTCAGATTCAGAGAAAGAATTTAAATTTTGGTCTTCATCATTTCACAATGATTTAATGAAATCACAGATTAATCTGATTGCCTCTCCCCCTTTGTTGCAATGTTTCTGCTCACAATAAGTGATTATTCACTGGAGAAAGTTCTTGAATTTCATTATTCCACACTTCACTGTATGCTGCTTTTAAGCTGCTGCATTTCTCTTTGGTCCAGGAAAAGTTGATTTTCCACAAGCTGGTATCTTCTGATGGCAGACTGTTTTATGAAAATCCCTCTTGGGTTCTAATCAATGTATGAACATGTTTTGTGCTACAAATTTGTCTTATCAGCAAGAAGGCTGGAACTGTATTTTCAAAAGCTTGAGATACTGCATAATCTGTGTTTAATAAGGCATATATTAAATCAGGGTTATATCTGACCCTGTTCAGCCTAGTCAGCCAAATAGATTTCACAGGATACTTATTATGCCTCTAAAAGGGATGATTTGGAAACCTGAGCGAGATGCTGTGTTCCAGGCTTGTACAATAAAAAGCTAAAAAAATACCTGTGTGGTAATCATGGCCTAAAAATATTTGTATGAATTTTTGCTATTTTTCAGTAAAGTATTTTTGCTGCTAAGCAAATAAATTTTAATATGGGCATCTGTCTTTGTCAGCAAGCAGTATATTAAAGTGCTGGCAGAAATACCAATAATCCTTCATGGCGTTCTTACATTGCTTTGTTAAATGTCAAATTGTAACCATTCCTGCATCTAAATGATCAGATTAAATGAAAATTTTGTGTTGCTAGTAAATGAATACTAAATTAAATGTGTAATAGCAAATGTGCATGCCAACCTATTCAGTTCAGGCAGGATTGCTTGTCTTTTTGTTGTCACTTGATTAATTTCTATTTTAGGTCTGAGGTTTGAAAAAAGCGGTGAGTTAACTACTGCTTTCATAGACCTTCTACTCATACTTTCCTCTTTTTAAGAGAAGATTCAGTGAGTTCTTAACTTAAAACTTCTCGGTCATACAAATTTCTTAAGAGATCCATTGAATTAAAAACCAGCTTGCACTGACACAGAACATCTTATACCGGGGGAGAACTTGAGTGTGTCAGCTTTTCAATAAAACCTGAAAGAAATCTGATGGATGTTTTATCCAAAGCACCAGAACAACTTGATTTTTAAGATGCACTGTAGCTTGGAGTAAAACCAAACACAGATTAGTGGGATGAGTCTGGTTTATTTCTGAATGAACAATCCCATGGAAACTGGTGAACTGCATGTACCGTAGGAGTCCCTTTGCAGACAGGGGAGATTAAGAATATAAACTGCAGAACATGAAAAGGAGGGAAAAAAATCTTGTGTTTCTCCAGCTTTCTGTTTACTTTCCATTTCTTTCCTCTCTGTACTGGTGAAATGCTTTTTGTATTCTTAGCCACTTAGTGTGCATCTCTTGCAGCAAAATCCATGGGATTTTCCTTGTATGCTGTTTCTTATGAATCTTCATAAAATCTTAAAATCCATTTTTTCCGTAGTACCTAAGCAGAGTAAAATGTTACTCTGTGTATATGTATTTTGGTAGAGCTTACTCATTTTTAAAGATTCCTAGTAAGTCTCATAGAGTCATATTAAAGTATTATCATTAATGAGTATAAGAATAATATATATTCAATTTTCTGGCCAAAACAACTGCTTCTGATATGTTTTATGCATGGAAAACTGACTCAGATTTGACAGTTGAATGTGTGAGAGACAGGATGCATTGCCTAAGTGGATTGCAGTCCAGAAAAGCTGAATTTACCATGGCATTGGCTGCTTCTTCAGAATGAGTGGAGAAAGCTTTATCAACAGACTTTATAATTGATAAATGATTGGTCTTTCTGTTTTTCTTTAAAGGTGAACATATATAATGCTAAGTAGAGACAGGTTAACAGTGAACGGTTTGAAATAATGATAAAGTGTCGGTAGTTGTGGGAATGTAAAATTCATTAACTAGGAAAGAAAGCCCATGGCATTGTCAGCTGAAGTAGTGAGAATCATTCTGTCTAGCTGCAACGAATACATCTATTGTTTTTCCAGCTGTAACAGTATGTTAAAATTCCTAAGGCCAGATCAACCTCCAAAGTTTTTTGTTTCATTAAAAAAATAAAAAGATAATTGCCGTTGTGGTCAAAGGAGGTGATCCTTCCCCTCTGCTCAGCACTAGTGAGGTCGCACATGAAGTACTGAGTCCAGTACTGGGCTCCTAAGTACAAGAGATGTGAACATAGAAGAGAGTGTCCAGGGAAGGGCCATGAAGATGCTGAAGGCACTGAAGCATCTCTCCTGTGAGGAGAAGCTGAGAGAATTGGGACTGTTCAGCTAGAGAAGAGAAAGCTCAGGGGGCATTGCATTAATGCATATTGTTTGAATACTTGATGGGAGGGTACAAAGAAGATGGAGCCAGGCTTTGCTCAGTGGTGCCCAGCAGCAGGACCCTAGGCAATGGGGCAAACTGAAACATGGGAGGGTTTCTGACCGTCAGGAAACACTTTCTCACTGTGAGGGCAGCGAAGCACTGGCACAGGCTGCCCAGGGAGGCTTTGGACTCTATCCGTGGAGATATTTGAAAGCCATCTGCACATGGTCTTGGGCAGCTGGCTCTAGTTGGCCCTGCTTGAGAAGGAGAGTTGGGTCAGATGGCCTCCAGCTGTAGCTTCCAACCTTAACCATCCTGTGATTCTGAAATAGTTCTGGGCTTGCTAACAGCCTGAGATTTAAAGTCCTTTTGTTCTCCTGAAGAGGATTGGGATGTAATAGGAGTCTGTGATGCCTCTTTCTAGGGATGGATACTGAAAAATACTGTAATGTTGAATTTGAAATTTGGTTGTTCTTTTGTATATATCACAAGATACACTGTGGACTTCTGCAAATGTTTCACTGAACACACTAGTATTTTATAAGCATTAATCTTACAGTCTGATCTGCATAGCGATGCCAGCTGAAATATGTTTTACAGCGACTTTTATAATGTGCTTACTCAATAGGTAAAACGTTCCAGGAGTAAAGGAGGACTGGCTGGGCCTGATGGTACAAAGTCAGTGTTCGGACAGATGTGTGCTAAAATGAGTTCTTTTAGCCCTGACAGCCTTCTGCTTCCTCATCGTGTTTGGAAAGTCAAGTTTGTTGGTAAGAGGATTCTTTACTCCCCAACTATTTTGCACTTAACTTTAGAGTTCTATTCAGGTTTACTTTTCTGGAGGACCTGAAGAAAGGAAGGTATATAGGAAAACAATGTATGTGTGTAGGCAGAGAAAGGTGCTTCAAATGTTAGAAAGTAAAAAAGCCTTTTAAAATGTTTTTTTAAAAAGCCCTCAAGATTAGTGGAAATGTCTATAATTCTCCTCAAATTCCAGGAGCAACTCTTATGCTTACCACAGACATTCTGCAAAACCTAAGCCTGCTTTTCAGTTGTCTGAATTGGTAAATAATCCTGGCTAGCCAGTTTTACTGGTAGGATTGTTTCTACAATTCACATATCACTTTGAGCTTTTTGATGAAAAATATTTCAGATTGATGAGCCGTTCTATCTACTGTATAGAAGATATGTAAAATACATCTGGTTTAACGTGTCATTTAGGAATCTCTTGCTTTGATTCCCTTCCCCCCCCCTTATTTTGGTTAGTGTATAAGGCAAAAATGCTAGTTATACACTGGTAAAACAGTGTTTTTGACACTCTGACATGCTGTATAATCTTGTAAATAATACAATGTACAATGAATTGGAAACATCCAAATCAAAAGCAAAACATAAAGGGTTTTTTATATGAACAGGTATGACAGTGGAGCTTTTAGTAAACTTTTGTTTATTCAGTCACCCCTGTAGAAAGAAATATGATTTATTTCAATATGTAATTTATTTTTGAAAGAACATTTATTTCTGAGCCTTTTTTCTTCTTCCAGGTGAATCTGTGGATGATTGTGGTGGAGGTTATAGTGAATCAATAGCAGAAATGTGCGAGGAGCTTCAAAATGGGCTGACCCCTCTGTTAATTGTGACACCAAATGGAAGAGATGAATCTGGAGCAAACAGAGATTGCTTCCTGTTAAATCCTGCTGCAAAGTCACTCTTGCATATGAACATGTTTCGTTTTCTTGGTAATTTCTTAGCAATACTGTAACATTCTACTTGCATTATATCGTATATTCAGAATATTGGGAATCCAACAACAAACATTTAAAAAACCTATGTTTAAACTTACAGGTGTACTTTTGGGCATTGCTATCCGGACTGGCAGCCCTCTTAGCCTCAACCTGGCTGAGCCAGTGTGGAAACAGCTTGCAGGAATGAACTTAACAATTGCTGATCTCAGTGAGGTAAGTGTGAAGTTCCTGAGTACGATGTCATGTACAGAAGACAAGCAGACTCTAGCAGAAATTTTTCCCCAGTGATTGGCTTCCCTGGTTTCTATATGCTTGCATTTTGACTGGCCTTTTACATTTTGAGCCAGTTACACAGGAATGACTTGTACTCACTATTAAAACTGTAAATTTAAGCAATTCGAAAGTAGTTAAATAAGCTATTTGAATTCTAGAACATTTGCAAATCTTCTCATGGATTTGACTAGTCAAATGCTTGTAGTCCCACTCCAGCTTTCCATTAGACCTTTCTGTAGCTGTTACTGTCTGTTGTGCCAAGATACAGTAACTGATTAGGTGCATACACCTACATTGTTTCGAATTAAAAGAAAGTGAGTTCAGACTACTACTGAAAATAGTTTGTGCCTACGTACTGAAGGTATCAGACTTTCAATTTCTGCTTACTGAGCTCGGTAAATGTGGAGTAAGAGTTAGGTCTTCATTATGAAGAGGAGTTTCTTCTCAAATGCTGTTATGTAGAAATGTATTTACTGTAAAAGCACTGAGTCATTTGTTTGTCATTAAAGGGATTCCTTTTGTACCAAAACAAGCATTGGACTTCGTAGAGATTATTATGTTTTTAAGCTTTAAATCTATTTTCTTGTGTAATGCAGTTTCTTGGCAAATGCTCCCCCAAAGGATTGAAATCTATAACACATGCACCCTCTCACATCAGAGTATAATGAAATTTTATGTAAAATACTAAGCCATTTTATGTCTTTGAAATTAAGTTAGATCATTTGTGGTCAGAGATTGGACAGTGCTTTTGGTAGATGAGACAGGATGGCTTTGGTATGAAAGAGATGCTTTTGGTATGAAAGATGATGTATAGTGCTAGTAAACTGACTTTAACTTGGGCTTGTTGTTTTCAAAAGGTTGATAAAGATTTTATTCCTGGGCTTATGTACATTCGAGACAACGAAGCTACTTCAGAAGAGTTTGAAGCTATGAGCCTCCCATTCACTGTGCCTAATGCAAGTGGTCAAGATATTCAGTTGAGTTCCAAGTACACCCATATTACACTGGATAACAGAGCTGAATATGTGAGGCTGGCAATAAACTACAGGTTTGTTGAATACATCATTCAAATTATTGACATAAATAAGCTTTTTTGTTCAAAAATATGTACAAGCTTTTAAGTAATACAGTACTTTAACGTCTTGTATACAAGTATTTTAATATTTTCATATGCTTACAGTGCTGATTTTCTTATTTATTTTAATCTAGCCAAAGATTAAACTTAATTTTTAGGAAACAAAATAAACTAGCAGATACAACTTTAAATTTTAATAGCTTTCCTGACAGCAGTTTTGTCAGCCAGTTGGAGGTGGAGCCAGTTAGGTCAAGAAATGCCTCCTCGATCTACTTCTTCACAATAAAGTAATGGGCCTGATCATTAAGTTCTTTGTGAATAGAGCTCTAGATTTAGTACTAAATTTAGTAAATTGTTATGTTCCTTTGAAGAAGTGATTTTCTTCTCTTGCCAGTTCTGGCTATCTTAAAGGGCATGAGAGATTTCCTTAAAGGATGTGAGCAATTCTAAGGCATTTTACAATTAAAAGGCCTTAAGCAGAAACATTTAACTGTTTAGAATGAAGCCTTTGAGGAAAAAAAACCCCAAACTATCATCTGAATAGAATCCATGTGGAAAAGTGGATGCAAAAAACCAAGTTTGTCCTGACATCTTTGTTTATTTTGATGATGACAAGCCTAAGGACAGGATTTGTCAATGATGCAAATCTCTGCTCTGGAAAGCTCTGTAGAACATGTCAGAAATGATTTGACAAGAAAACAAAAAGCAAGCCACAGATCATGAGTAGCAACAGAAGCAGCAGAGTCTTCTAACATTAGAAGACTTGTCTGCTTCTGCCTTGAAATACTACTCCTGTCCCCTCAGAACATCATGGTTTAGTTCAGACACATTTTTCTTTTAACCTAATCTCTGTCTAGGGTTCGGAATGTTTGGGGTCAGAATTTCAAAACACAGCTATTCTCTTCCCAATAACATCTTGCTTCCATATGGGGCACTTCTTCTTGCCAGGCACAGCGCCCAAATAATACTGAAAGTAAAATATCCTACACATTTGGAGACACCTCTCCATACTGAGCTTGTTGTGCAATGAGTTGGTGTAAAAACCAGATAGTCAACTATCTAGTGTGATGCTTATTAACGTTCCTTAGCATATAACTGGAGACTTGAGGAGAATGGATGAAGTTTCCTTGATAGCACAGTAGTTGCTGGAAATAATTGCTAGAAATGGCATTCACAGAAACACTGAAAAATGTGTCTCTGCAGGCTTCACGAATTTGATGAACAAGTTGCAGCAGTTCGAGAGGGGATGGCCCGTGTTGTTCCAGTTCCTCTACTTTCACTCTTTACAGGATATGAACTGGAAACTATGGTAACAATTTCTGCTTTACTACCTCTGCCAGGCTAATTTGGAGTGAGATTCTTCACTTACATCTTACTAATCGAACAGCCCCCGTCCCCCCACCCCCCTCTTTATATACTGTTTACAGTGATCACTCTGTGATTGCAAACATTCTGTCCAAGGATAGACTAGAAAACGTTTACTTGCTCTCTTGGTATTAATAAGATTGTGAGGATTGCTTAGTCTGGAGAAGAGAAGGCTCAGGGGGGACCTTATTGTTCTCTAGAACTACCTGAAAGGGGGATGGAGCAAGAAGGTGGCTGGTCTCTTCTCCCATGTAACAAGTGATAGGACAAGAGGTAACGGCCTCAAGCTGCACCAAGGGAAGTTTAGATTGGATATTAGGAAAAATTTCTTCACCAAAAGGGAAGTCAGGCATTGGCACAAGCTGCCCAGGGAAGTGGTAGAATCACTTCCTGGAAGTGCTCAGAAACCATGTAGATGAGGCCCTCATTGATATGGTTTAGTGGTGGTCTTGGCAGTCCTGGGGTAAAGGTTGGACTTGATCTTACAGATCCTTTCCAACCGAATTGATTGTGTGATTCTATGATTTTGATGTAGCTGAGCAGTGATGTAATGAATTATTTCTGAGTTAT
The DNA here is from genome assembly GCF_963264785.1 of Psittacula echo. Lineage (NCBI taxonomy): Eukaryota > Metazoa > Chordata > Aves > Psittaciformes > Psittacidae > Psittacula > Psittacula echo. Next base: position 57,559,204 of record NC_137736.1, read on the forward strand.
TATTTATTAAACAAACACACAAAACCAAAACCCCTACAAAGCGTGGACCTAGGAGGTAAACTGGAGATCTTCATCCCAAGTAAATGTTTAATTCTTTGTGATTCAGGGAAATGAAAGAAGGTTCATTATTGTCCCCTGATGAAAAGATTTGTATTTAGTGTTATTGTAATAGGAGACTGTACACAGCACTGCAAATATTTGAATGTTCATTTTGTTGGTATAAAAGCTGATCAAATATTTTAAAGGATGGAGGGAACAAATCACCTGTAGTTGATCAGAATTTTGTACCTGATCACTACGTTTTATTTTTCAGGTATGTGGAAGCCCTGATATTCCACTTCACCTTCTGAAATCTGTAGCAACTTACAAAGGCATCGAGCCAACTGCTTCCTTGATACAGTGGTTCTGGGAAGTGATGGAATCCTTCTCCAATACGGAGCGATCTCTCTTCCTGCGTTTTGTGTGGGGCAGAACTAGGCTGCCCAGGACTATTGCAGACTTCAGAGGGAGGGACTTTGTTATTCAGGTGATGCTTATGGGATGGGCCTGTGGGAATTTTATTTTAAAAAGCTGGGAGTGGAGAACTAATAGCATAACATAGCAAGAACAGGCTGATTTCGTGAAAATGTTTATGCCACATTACATTGTAGATTTCACAGTGCAACAGGGACCTATAATGTATATAAATACTTTTCTCTGTTGACTTGGGCAACTGGATGTTCATTTCCCAACCATTTGCTTCTCTGGATTTTGATAGCTTTCCACTGTCATCAACTGTTTCTGCTGCCGTTTGTTTAGCATTTCATTTGGCTCAGTTAATCATTTCAGCTAAATTAAAACAACCCCCCCCCAATCTTCAAATCATATTTTGGTATTTGCTGAAGTAATAGAATCTTTTTCAGATTGTTCCCAACCACACAGTCATAATCAAAGAAGCTCATATATGCCTGGTTTTATTTATTTACTCAGTGTAGAGAAAATGGATTTGGTGTTTTCATTGTTCTTTTAAGAAAGTTCAGCATCTGAATCACAAATCTAACATGCTGTTAAAAAAAATCTCAATTTTGATATTTATTTGTGGTTTGGACAGTGAATCAAAACTATTTTGCTTTTTGTTTTTAACAGGTACTGGATAAATACAATCCTCCAGACCACTTCCTTCCTGAGTCGTACACTTGCTTCTTTCTCCTGAAGCTGCCCAGGTATTCCTGTAAGCAAGTATTGGAGGAAAAACTGAAGTATGCCATTCACTTCTGCAAGTCTATAGACACTGATGATTATGCTCGGATAGCGCTGACAGGAGAGCCAGCAGCTGATGACAGTAGTGATGATTCTGATAATGAAGATGCAGATTCTTTTGCTTCAGATTCTACACAGGACTACTTAACAGGACATTAAAAGAGAAAAATAAGGGGTAGTTGTCATAAGCACTGAGGCAAAACGCCAAAATGACAATGAAGCCAAGGACAGTTTAGGTCTCGGAATATAAACTAAATAGTCAGAGGGGATGGTAATCTTCTGAACATGGAGAAAGTGTGTTTGCTACTCACAATAGGAATTAAGGGTCACAGCTTAAACCATCAGCTTAGAATAAATGGCACAGTATGTGGGCATTTAACATTTATTTTAAGAGCTGGAAGTGGCCCCCCGTAATGCTGCACTACCTTTAGAACCTTTGTGTTTACTGAAGTGTTGTAAATGTTTATATAAATATGGTAGTGCAGCATCCAAAAGGCAGTGAAACCTTTTAAGTTGTGGGTGCAATAGATTTTTTCATATTAAGTGTTGTGTTCTGTGCATCTTCTTGATTGTATATTGGAAATACTGTGCAACAACTGAATAGTATTATAAATATTTCAATTAACTTTACTAGAAGTTTGTTAAAGATTTTTGAACATTGAATTAACATTATTCCTTGAAATTCTTCTATAGATAATAAAAATGGCCAATAGTTTCACCTCCACCCCTCGTTTGTATATTTTAGCTTATGCATTATTTATCTCAAATTTGATACCTTTCTGTGAACAGCATCAGAATTCTTATCATGGAAAGTGTACTGTATATAATTTGTGCCATGTAAATGCAAAAGTTATAATTTCCCTCCAAATAAAAGTTCTGCCACAGAAGAAAATGCTATGTGGTTTTTAATGATAATGCAGCTGTTGCATAGGATGAACATTGCAATGGCTCTAAGAGATGTTTCTGCAACTTACAGTTGTTGACCAAGTGTAATGCTCCACCAGTAATCATGTGCATTTCCATAGGCAGAACATGAGCTATAGTAAACTCAGAGCAAGTCTTTCCAGCACATTAATGATAGTGATTATGATTTCATGTCTGTAAGACATACAGCAAAGCAGGAGCTACCTGGGGTCTGGACTCAAATTGATCTAATACTTGAGATTTAAACTTGGTTTCCACAGAACTGATTAGAGCTGGATGGCAAATCAGGCTTCATCCTGGTTTCATTATCTGTCTTTTCAGAGCAAAAACTGGTTTTCCAACGTCCCCTGTAAAGGCTTTTATGGACAAAATTCTGGTTTTGAAGTTAAGATAAGTAAATTCATAGATAGATAAAAAAGACCATAGCCCCTGTAGTTTTAACAAGTCCCCAGTCTAGAGGTGGAGGAAAGACTCGTTGCCGAGTCAGAAATGAAGGGCCTGCAAACAGCCTGGCCGTTGTGTGAGACTCTGCAGCTCAGACCAGCAAAGAGGGGCTTTCACATTCCTGACAGGCTTTCCAGGCGGGAGAGCATTGCCTGCTCAGCCCCACAGGCTGAGGGTGGAGGGGGGTGGCGAGGGGGCACACAGTCAGTGCCCTCCACCCGTGGCAGGGGCAACTCCTCCACCCACCGTCTCATCACCTCCCACTGTGCCGCCATTGCTGTGTGATAGCTGTGTCCAGCCTAACCGCTCTCCTACACTTTATAGCACAGTACAGGCACCTCTAGTTGACAAATCATCCCAGCCTGAAGTATAGAGGGGCTTGTCTGGGCAAATTTTAGGTGTCTACACGAAAACCAGAGGTCTAAACTCCCACTTGTAGTTCCTGGAGACCAAAGGGTCAATGCAGTCAGCAGTCATAGATCCACAGAATGGTTTGGGTTGGAAGGAACCGTAAAGATTATCAAGTTCCAACTCCCCTGCCACGGGCAGGGACACCTTCCACTAGACCAGGTTGCTTAAAGCCCCGTCCAACCTGGCCTTGAGCACTGCCAGGGATGGGACAGCCACAGCTTCTCTGGGCAACCTGTGCCAGTGCCTCACCACCCTTATAGTAAAGTTTCTTCTTTATATCTCGTCTAAATCTCCCCTGTTCAAGTTTTAACCCATTGCTCCTTGTGCTGTCACTACAGTCCCTAATGAATAGTCCCTCCCCAGCATCCCTATAGCCCCCCTTCAGATACTGGAAGGCTGCTATGAGGTCTCCACGCAGCCTTCTCTTCTCAAGGCTGAACAGCCCCGACTTTCTCAGCCTGTCTCCATACGGGAGGTGCTCCAGTCCCCTGATCATCCTCGTGGCCCTCCTCTGGACTTGTTCCAACAGTTCCATGTCCTTTTTATGTTGAGGACACCAGCACTGCACACAATACTGCAAGTGAGGTCTCACGAGAGCAGAGTAGAGGGGCAGGATCACCTCCTTCAGCTATACTGACCACAGCCAGCTGTTCACTGCAGGATGAGATTAAAATCCTCCAGGCTCTTACCAGCTGTATTCAGCCTCTGCATTCCAAAATGGGGAGAATAGACAACTTCACCTTAGATGCTGAGATTTAGGTGACACAGTTTAGCAGTCTTCCAGAGGCTGATGACTACATCTGCACAATGAATGGGAAGAGGGAGATGCCCTTGCAAGCAGTTTTTCTAACCATGAACAATTTGCTCCCCTAAGGCAAGTGTCCACACACAACCACCCTGCAGTCATACTGCAATTCTGTGTTTCCCAGAGCTGCACTGAGCAAGTACACACCAGGCTCAGACAAGTCTGAGACCAGCTGTGGCTGGACTCTTTCCTTATCTGTCTCTTCTGTCTCTTTCTCTTCTAGCTGCCATTTTTCCTCTTGTATGCTTCTGTCTCTTCCTCTTGTTTCCTACTCCTGTGAGGGCCTGTCTGCAACAGAAAGGAGATCTGGAGGGGGGAAGGATTGTGAGAGGAGGGGGAGTGAGCAGAACTGCTGAAAACACAGGGGCTGAAAACCCATTTGCTGAACACCAGCCTGAAACAGCAGAACTTTTTCAGAAGAAAAGTCAAAAGGTAAAAGACTTGGGGATGGGGGGCCAGGGGAATCTAGTCTATACCTGCAAATCAAATCATTTAGCTGCAGTGAGTGTGAAAACTGGCTGGTTGCCTCTGCAGTTTTTGAACAGGAACAATACAGTTTTCCAGCAACACAACCTGCTGAGTGGCAAGTTAATAGTTGGATATTGATTTGCCATCTTGAGCTGCCCATCTGAGAAGCCTGTGCCAATGTATGCCAGAGGTGAACAAACCAAATTCAATTAACTAGTAAACTTAAACAAAAGATTCATCTTCTGGAGCACACAGGAACAAGCAGCCTTCCCAGGCACGGCTGCAGCAAGGAAAACCAGAGGAAATCCATCTCTGGCAGACAACTCTGTGATGGTTTTCTTTCAGGGTGAGGCTAAGACAGAGCTGGTGGTCCTGTCATTCAGGCCTATCCTGCACTCTATACAGGAGGTCTCTGAGTGTTTTGCATATCAAGCTACAGTTTACATCACACTGGTCAGCCCTGCACCTATTGCGCCTCACCAGCAGTGGGAGGACCCACAGGGAAGAGCAGAGAATCCTATCCTAGCTCACAGCATGCTGCTGGCAAGAAGATAGCGTGCATCCCTGCCCTGTTTTCTGTGCTTGATCCACTGTGAAAGGCTCCATGCATCAGGTCATGGGATGCAGCCAGGGAGGGATGCAGATAACAACGGTACCCTTTCAGCTCTGGCTTTCGCTGCCTGCCTCACGCTGCTCCCACTCCCAGCCACAGCCCTGGAAGCCGCATCAGCCCCGCATGCCAAACGCTGCCCGTCTTCACAGGACAGGGAGCTGCCAGACATCCATACTTTGCTTCAAGGGCACAAGGACAGCAGAGCAGCATCCAGGTGATACAGGAAGGGCTAGTAGGACCATTATGTTACTCTTACTTGCATAAGAAGATGCAATTACAAGAGCAAAAACCCTTTCATGCAAGAGCACAGAGGCCAAAACAAGCATGCGACAGTACTCACTGAAGGAGAATAGCTCCGTGTTCAAATGTCATCCCATATACTTAAGGTTAATCATAAGTCAGCTGAGGCAGTTACAAAGATAAATCTTTATCTGTGTGGATCTCTCTGGATTCCAAAGATAAATCTTTATTTGTTTGGATTTCTCCCTCTCCATAGAGAAATACTTAGTGAATGGCTTCAAGCTGTACATCTCTCGGCACCTACGCTGGTCTCCACATGTATTCCAGAGTAACCATGTATGCCCCCTCTCCCCTTCCCTGCCCTGGAATGGTCTGGAGTGGAGCAAGAAAAACAGTATTTAAAGGATACCTATGATGGTTCCCCATGCAGAAGCAAACCTAAATGGGGTTATGGAGCCATTGTTTCTGTATGTTAGGCAAAGTGGAGAATATGCCTCTAGCAGATGTGAAACTGATTTGCTTAAACTAGGAAGTTGTCTGAATTCTTCAGAAAAGAAGGTATATGACTGCTATGATTTTTCAGTAAAGCTTAATAGTGGTTCACAAGGGGTTTTTTTCCCATCAAAGTTACATATTCCTCTCCCATTCTTTTGCCATACCTGTGTATAATTAATAATGATACTGATAATTAATGATACACATGTACTTTATATACAAGTTGCTAGAAAAGTTATAATGTTGTTAGGACAGCCCCATTTCACAGAATCCATCGTGTCAGTCTGGTTGCGCAGAAACATCTCTACCTCCACAGGGTTTACCTCCACATTTGCCAAACTGGTGAAAAGAATTTTCTTTTCAGGCTCTTCAAATCTGGCTTCCATAAGCTTACCTGTGAGAACATCTCACCATAAATCCTTGTCTCCATGTCGGACTTGAATGGAGGAGAGGAGTATTTCACAAGGCACTGTTTCATCTCACTTCACAGCTTTTGTCTCTGACCTTTTACTCTTCATGGGAAAGGAGCGCTCATGCCTTTGGGAATGACAAAAATGTCTCACATTAACATCAACAGGGCTGTTAAAAAGGTCCAGACCCAGTAATGCCCACTGTCCTATTTTTTGCGTCTCATTTTCTATCTGCTATATTGGCATTCTATGCCAGCCACATATATTGTTAGGTCTCTTCAAGATGTAACTTGCCATGGGTGACCTGGGCCTTTCACTTCTTTAAGGGTCCGGTATGCTACAACAGAAAACTGGATTATAATGACTGAACAACAATTTAGTAAAAACTCTGTTCACTGATGTAACTCAGACCAAAAGCCATACCAAAAGAAACCAGCTCTGCACCATCACCTTGAGCATCCTCCAGGGCCCATCGCTGACCCTGCATTTCTGAGTTACGTGCAAATGCTCATCTCTGAGGGGTGGATCTCATTACATAGGATGCTGAGAACTGCTCAACGCTGGCAACATGAAGTCCATCTCAGTGGTAGGAATGTGTCATTTCACACAGCAGTAGCATGGTTGTGATATTATTAGGATCTGCTCTCTTCTTTGAGCAACAGACAAGTTACTGAAAACTCATGAAATGACCCCAATACCAGCCACGTCAGTAAATGAGTGCTTTAAAAAATGAATGCTAAAAGTAGTTGCAATATACCTTTGTTATAAAAGCAGTAGAGAAGTCGGATCTAGGCTCCAATGGGTAGAGGGGGCACTGACTTCTCCTGCAACCACTACTGTCTCAGAGTAGTTTTGAGGCCATAAAGTAACCCGAATCTCCCAGAGATGCCACAGAACAGTTATTTTACCATCTCCCCTAAGGCTTTATCAGCAATTGTCACCACCCTGTGGGGGATGAGAAGGTGGTAAGACAGTTCCTGCCACTCTCTAATGGAGAGAAACAGCTTGTACAGCTGTCTTTCAAATTAAACAACCTGTAAGCAAGCTCTAGCTAAGGATTTTGTCCTCCCTACTTTTCCCTTCAAAGTCTTGCATGAACAGATATCCTAAAAGCAGTCTTTTAGCATGTGAGCCATTTCTGTGGCCAGCAAACATTGTAAACAAATGTTTGTTCAAAATGTTTTCCATTAGCCGTCTCTATGTTCTGTAACTCTTACATCTTTGACAAACAATATCCAGATCAACATTAATTTGTTATAAAAATAAAAGGTTAATCCTATTTGCATTTCCTGGCTGTGGTTATGCTGACCACATCCTTCCCAACTCTTGTGACACAAGTAAGCACAGTCATCTTTTGCCTGGTCTTTTCTGTTTCTACCCAGTGATCACTTCTTTGAGGCTTCTTTCATGAGCACAATGATGTACATTTTCCTAGACCAGTGAGCATTGGTTGCTTGTCCTCTACTTTTTTTTCAGGATGACAGCCTTGTTTAGGTAGGATGAGCCAATTCTCTACGGTGCACTGCCTGGCAAGAGTAAAGCCTTGGCCCCATCAAAGAAATGTGTGTAGTACTCCTACAAGATCACTTTTATCAATGCAGCCTATGTGTTGAAATAGCTTTTCCGTACAACACAGGAACTTTGATTGCCTGACTTCTGGTCCTGTGCCTTAACCACAGAGGAAGCTTGAAAATCTCCCACAAGCTTCTCCCTGGTCATGCTTATACGTGGGTATCTTAACACCAGTGAAAACTGCCTGGGAACAAGCAAGATCTTTGTGGAATCAACCATCAAAATGGTATTGACTACTTGCAGCATGCAGGCAGTTTAATTTGTTGAACCAAGACTGAGAGGCAAATCCAGGGTCTGAAGCCAAGAGTGATTTCACCTGGAGCCAAGACTGACACTCCTGACAGTGTGGCTGGATCCAGGCTTAGTCTTAGACTTGGTCAGCAGTTTATGGCTGAAGGATTGTACGTGCAGTCAATCGTTATGTCACTTAGCCAGGATTTCAAAGTTTAGCATGCTATTAATCACTTACTGAGTACCTGACACAATAAGGTTCCTCTCAACCTTGAGGAGTAACGATGAGAGGCATTCCTACTCAGGAGGAGATCTTGGCGTGCAGTCCACTGCTGTGCGGGAGACCTCAGCAGACACTGGGCTGTCCACTATTTAGCTATCTATGGAGTAAGATAATTGACTTACAATCATATTTGCATACAAATTACACATGTTAGTTTCTTCCAAACTTGAGTTGGACCTTGACCAGCACTATGGTGGTCAAACTGCTCATATTAGCCCTTGGCTATTGTGTTGTTATCTGTCTCCCCCAAGGCCACTTTGAGCTGGATGCAGCCATCACAACTAGATGCATCCATTACAATTGCCACTGGTGGTTATCACTTGAGCAGAGTTACAAGAAATAAAGGTCAGGCTGTGTGTGTGTGTAGCACATTGTCACAGGTAGCCAAGGCCCATAACACAAAATTTGGGTCAGCTTGGTACTGGCTCCAGGATAGATGATAACTAACCTTACACCGAACATGATAACATCTGACAGGCTGATATGTGGAACACTGTTGTGAGTGTTTATTATAGGCTACCTGATCAGGAGGAGGGAGGTGATAAGGCCTTCTATGGGCATCTGGAAATAGCCTCCCAGTCACAGATGCTGGTTCTCATGGGCAGCTTCACCCACCCAGGTATTTGTTGGAGGGATAACATGGCCCAGTGCGCGCAGTCCAGGAAATTCCTGCAGATCACTGAAGATAACTTTTTGTTACAAGTGGTAGAGTAGCCAATGAGGAAAGGTATGTTGCTCAACCGTGTACTTATAAACCAATAAGGACTGGCTGATGATGTAAAGGTTGGGGTCAGCCTTGGCTGTAGCAAACATGAAATGGTGGAACTCAGAATCCTGCATGGGGGCAGCAAAACAGTAAGCAGGATTAGAACCCTAAAGTTCCAGAGAGCTAACTTCAGCCTCTTCAAAGACCTACTTAGAGGAATCCCATGGGATAGGGCCCTAGAACGCAAGGAAGTCCAAAAGAGCTGGTCAATATTTAAGCACTGCTTCCTCCAAGCCCAAAACCAGTGTATCCCCATGATGAAGAAATCAGGCAAAGGGGGCAGGAGACCTGCATGGATGAGCAAGGAGCTCCTAGTAAATCTTAAACTCAAGAACGAAATTTTACGGGGGGTGGAAAAAAAGGACAGGCCATGTGGGAGGACTATAGGAACATCATCAGGGTATGCGGGGATACAACAAGGAAGGCCAAAATCCATTTAGAATTGAGCCTGGTGAAGGACATCAAGGACAGCAAGAAGGGCTTCTGCAAGTATGTCAGCAGCAAAAGGAAGATGAGGGAGATTGTGGAGCCACAGCTGAATCAGATGGGTGTCCCAGTAACAGAAGACACAGAGAAGGTGAAATTACTGAATGCCTTCTTTGCATCAGTCTTTACTGCTAAGAATGGCCCCCAGGAGTCCCAGACCTTGGAGGTTAGAGATGAAGGCTGGAGAAAGGAAGACTTCCCCCTGGTCATAGATAATTGGGTTAGAGAGAAACTAGTCAGACTCAACACCCATGAATCTGTGGGCCCTGATGGGATGCACCCATGGATGCTGAGGGAGCTGGCAGACGTTGTTGCTATGTCACTTTCCGTCATCTTTGAAAAATCATGGGGAACGGGAGAGGTGCCAGATGACTGGAGGAAGGCTGATGTTACTGCCGTCTTCAAAAAGGGCAAGAAGTAGGACCCAGAAAAGTACCCTTACCTCCATCCCTGGAAAGGTGATGGAACAGCTCATCCTGGATGTGCTACCAAGCATGTAGAAGAAAAGAAGGTCATCAGGAGTAGTCAGCATGGATTCACTAAGGGTAAATCTTGATTGACCAATCTGATAGCCTTCTATAATGACATGACAAAATGGGTCAATGAGGGGATAGCAGTGGATGTTGCCTACCTTGCCTTCAGCAAGGCTTCTGACACTGTCTCCCACAACATCTTTGTAGGTAAGCTGAGGAAATGTGGGTTAGGTGAATGGACAGTGAGGTGGATTGAGAGCAGACTGAATGGCAGCACTCAGAGGACTGTGATGAGTGGAGTAGAATCCAGTTGGAGGTCTATAGTCAGTGGTGTTGCCCAGGGATCAATACTGAGTCTGATCTTATTCAGCTTGTTTATCAATGACCTGGATGAAGGGCTAGAGTGTACCCTTGGCAAGTTTGCTGATGATACAAAGCTGAGGGAAGTGGCTGATAGACCTGAAGGCTGTGCTGCCATTCAGCGGGACCTTGATGGGCTGGAGAACTGGGTGGAGAGAAACTTAATGAGGCTCAACAAGGGCAAGTGTAGGGTACTGCACCTGGGGAGGAAGAACCCCAAACACCAGTACAGGTTGGGTGATGACCTGCTAGAGAGCAGTTCAGCTGAGAAGGACCTGGGAATATTGAAGGATGATCAGTTGATTGTGAGCTGGCAGTGTGCCCTTGTGGCCAGGAGGGACAATAGTATCCTGGGGCACATCAGAGGGACTGTGACCAGCAGGTCAAGGGAAATGATCCTCCCCCTCTACTTGACCGTGGTGAAGCCATATCTGGAGTGCTGTGTATCCAGTGCTGGGCTCCTCAGTACAAGAAAGGCAAGGAGCTACTGGAGAGGGAAACAGCCATAAACTAAAACACAAGAAGGTTCATCTCAACATGAGGAAGAACTCCTTTACATTGAGGGTAGCAGAGTACTGGAACCAGCTGCGCAGTGGGGTCATGGATTCTCCCTCTGGAGACATCCAAAACCCACCTGAACACGTTCCTGTGTAACCTGCTCTAGGTGGCCCTGCCTTGGCAGGGGGTTGGACCAGATGATCTCCAGTGGTCTCTTCAAACCCTAATGATTTTGTGATTCTGTGATCTACTTTACACACCACCGTAATAATTTGAACACATTTGAGCTGGTAAAACGAGTCTACTAACATTTAGTTATCTATACTATGGGGCTGTGGCATTTTTGATCTGACAGTAAAAGCCCTGAAGCTGGACTTTGGTTCCCTGACCTGAAGTGAAAGCTGTCTTTTCCCATCAAAGGAGCTGGCGAGGATGCCAACATTAAGTCTGCAAATAGGGTCAAGATGAAAGGCTTCCATAAGCCAGAAAAACAAAGAAAAAAAAAAATTAAAGTGATTGAAAACAACAAAATGAAGCAGTTCTAAAATGCTGGTGATGCCTTGGGCCTCATGTGTTGCAGGGGCTCCCCTAGCATAACCTTTCCCACAGGCAGCCATGTGCTTCCACTGCTTCCCCTGCCAGCCAGTCTCTGGCCTCAACACATTCTGCTCACATCAGCTGAAGAGGTGGCTGTCCATGAGGCAGTGCTTTGCCAGCAAGTGTTCTCACAGCTCAGCAGGGCTCCCACCCTGCAGCCTTAGGAGAAATGTCCATGGCCAGCACACAGCCCCTGCATCCAGGAGGAGAGCAGGCATCTTGGCAGGTACTTGCAGTGCTGGGGGGACAACCAAAGATGGACAATAAGAAGGACCTCAAGAGCAGGGCTGGCTTAGGGGTGCTTGCTCTCCTGTCCCTATCTTACTGGGACAGTGCAATTGGTTGTGGAGCTACCTAATAAACCGCAGAAAGAAAATGACCCCATTGAAAGCCAGCTACCAACATTTGGGCAGGGAATGAGGAAGGAGTCCCTTTGTCAATCCAGTGTACAGGTCAGTCCTGCCCCGAGATAGCAGCACCACAGTCCAGCCAGGGCAGGGAGAGATGGAGGGGAAGCTCTTCTGCATGGTTTTCACATTATTGCAGGTATGGAACAGTATGCACTACTACCTCTGGAGTAGTGTGTCCAGTTCTGGGCTCCTCGGTACAAGAAAGACAAGAGGATTCAGTGGAGGGCAATAAGGATGGTCAGAGGTCCAGAGCATCTCTCTTATGAAGAGAGGTTGTGGGAGATGGTCCTGTTCAGTCTAGAGGAGACAAGACTGAAAGGGGATTTCATTAATGCATATAAACATCTCGAAGGTGTCAGACATTCCTGTTGTGTCCAGTGACAGGATGAGGAGCAATGGCCATAAACTAAAACACAAGCAGTCTTACCTCAGCATGAGGCAGAACTTCTTTACGATGAGGGTAGCAGAACACTGGAACCAGCTGCCCAGGGGGTTCATGGAGTCTCCCTCTGGAGACATTCGAAACCTGCCTGGACACATTCCTGTGTAACCTGCTCCAGATGGCCTTGCTTTGGCAGGGGGGTTGGACCAGGTGGTCTCCAGAGGTGCCTTCCAACCCTAATGACTCTGATTCTGTATTAAACTGAGCACTGTCAACAGGGGGGGCAGCATGCACCTCAATCTGATGTAGCTGTGAGCAGCCATGCTGTAAGGCCACAGGTGTTGTGGGGCTCTAGGCTCACCTGGGGTGGAGGATACCACTTATCCCACCACATCAGGCTAAGCCAGAGCTGTGGCATTGTCCCAGCACATACAGGGCTCTGGCTGGAGCTGCAGGAAGTTGCAAGAGGACTCTCACAACTCAGAAGAGCAGCCTGTCTCTATCCTAAATGATCAGCAAGCCCTGATGGGGTCAGGGAGAACGGTGTATGCACAGGAGTTGGCATCTGGTTAAGGAAGCTGTTTTTGAAAAGATCCTTTTGAGCCAGTGCAGGTCCACTCTGGGAAAGCAGGCATCTGAAGAGCTCCAGTGTCTTCACTTGCAGTAACTAATAATGATTTCAAGGGTCTTGTCTACAGTAAGTTTGGCTGTGTCGGAGCAACTTAGCTAGAACATGATGGACAAGGTGCCATGGCAGAGTCTATTCTACTTACTAGAAATTCATTTTTAGAGAAGCTGATAATGAATAGAGCATTGCAGGAATAACAAGTAAATTGACAGGACTCAAGAAATCGGTTTGGGCATCTACCCTGACTGAAGGCAGATGAAGTATCATCACATCATCACCAAAAGATGTCTAACGAGGTTTTTAAAGCTCTCATTGGCCGAAATTCATGATCTGCCGAGGTTTGGCATTCTAGTGCTTAAGGGTCTCTGAAGTTAGAAAGTGGAAGGGGAGGGCTGGGGCGTCAAGTGCTTTCTCAGCCTGCTTTGGATATCTGTGGACAACTGATCATTCCCTTTTTTATCACTGTGTTTTATGTCTTGAAATATTTACTATGGTGTTTTTATCCAGCATTTCCACGTGAGATGTTCCCACTCTTCCTTTTCCCACACTGCTTCACCTCCATTTTCTAACAGTGCCAGAGATGTGCTTCCCTTTGTACTCTCTACAGAGAGCGTGCTTGTGTTTTAAAGAATATCCAGCAGTACTCCAGCCAAGGCTTGATTCATTATCACATGATAATGGACTTTCTGCCACTGAATGCCAATGAAATTCCCCTGGAAGGATAATCGCCCCTTTGGAAACTGCTCCTCATTGCTGAATTGTTTAGTCTATGGTTCTTACACACTTTAGTCCACTAGTATTGCCTAATCAAGAGATACTCACAATGTTGCTTGACTCTGACTACAGATAAATGGACTACACACGCTCTTGACTTTTCTTTCAGGCCATAGCTTCATTTACATGCATCATGATATCCAGAAAAGCCAGTACCCAGTATCTGTGTGTGAATTGCCGGTATAGCCCACTCCCAATGCACAAAATTTTGTCCACTACATGTCCAGGTGGAGACCTTCGGAAAAAGCTCAGACTCTGTTAGACCTCACAAATCCTGTCAGCATGGCCTACCTCCACGTGTGGCTGGAGGTCCTGCAGCCTGTCCTCATAGCTTTCACCTCTGTGGGAAGGAGCTTGGTCTTACTACATGGGAGCCTGCAGGCCATACCCGCCTCAAACACACATCCAGTCTGCTGGGTGCCTCTCTCTGTATCTTCCAGCTGTCTACCCAGTCCCTATCAGACACACACCAGCACTGTGAAACTGCTCCTGAAGAGAACATTTCACTCTGCTGGGCATAAATCTGCTTCTTTGCATGCTTGCCATCAACACTGACATTTAAATGTCCACTTCTCCACAGCTCAGCGGTCATCTCCAGAGAGGGCATCACACAGCTAATTCCTCTGCTGCATAGCAAGTCTGATCACGCAAAAGGGTATATGGAAGGTGGCTGGCCTCTCCTTTTAGGGTATCAGGCCAAAGGAGCCACAAACAAGAACAGGACAAGCCTGACTGCCGCATGACAGGGGAGAGCAGGACAAGAACAAACGTGATCAGTTGTGCTCCCTGGTAAGGATGTGTGGGTACGGGAATGCTTATTTTATCAGTCAGGAGGATAAGGAACAGGAGGGATACAAACACACAGATCCCTGAAATCTGAGCAATTAGAGTTAACAGGCAAAATAACCAGAAATAAATCTGGTCAGTGTCATCAGGACAGTCAGTCACAGCAATTGATGGGCTAGCAAGAACCTGCAGGTAAAATTGGACTTTGCAGCTGATAGGTATGCAAACCTGAGGGTCCACGATGTTGGAGGGTGTGGGTGGCACTGTGCCCCCTAATGAAGGACACGCAGGGGAAGGGAAGCAAGGAGGGACAGAGGAGCCAGACACAAAAAGGTATAAAGCGGGGTGATCATGCTCAAAATGGGTCCTGGAGCAGTGGTGGTATGTGGGGACACGTCTCTTTAACCCGTAGCCACTGGGGTGGGACTGGCCATGTCTATGTCCTGTGTGTGTCCACGTCCGTGAATGTCTCTGGGATACACACACAGCTTGGCCACTGGTTGAACCTTTGAACTGGGAAGAGGCAGCCACATCACAGCCCCTGGCGCAGGCTTCAACAGCTGGGCAGGAGGGTCCCCGTCCAGAGTGGCTTAAAGAGGTGGCCACACTCTTAACATCCGTTAACAATACTGTACTAGACATAAACCGTCTCACTCAATCCTGTCACTTTATCAGACGGCCCTTCTATTAGCTTCATGTTGGCCATGGACCCTGTTCTTTAGTTATTTTAAGGGATGCTTCTAAGTCAATGTGATAAAACAAATGAAAATCTTGAGAAGCAGCAGAACGAGGAAGGACACATGCAGGAGCCTTACTCAGAAAGTTTTTCCAGTTTAGGAGGGATCTTCACACTTTTCCTGCAGCTGAAATTCCACCTCATTTAAGAGGTCTTTTAAGTTTACTTATGAAAGAGTGCTACAAATGAGGGGGAGTATCAAAAGCCATAGTGAAGCAGCCCTGCCCCATCTGTGAACTACCAGGTCAAAGGATTAGAATGGTTTCATTTGAATGGTTCGTCATCTGTGCCTGACAAATCACATGTTCATCCACAAATGTCAAGCATATCAGAACAAATATCAGAAAATTTTTCACTTGCAAGATGGAAGGAACTTGCTCAAAACAGGTCAGTTTCTGCTGTTAAAGAGCGTCTTTTCTTCAAAATAGTGGTGAAACACTTTACATGGAAGGATTAATTCAAAAGCCTGTCTTCTAGGGAAACAAACACAACTTCATCTACTTGGTAATTTTTCAGTTTCTCCCCTTTTGGACCTCTGAAATGGCATGCTGGTTTGGGAAGTGTCATATTTTGGCCACAAGTCAAACTCTCCATAAGGAGAGAGAAGGAAGAGCAGTCTACTATGGCTGCAAGCATCCCAATTTCATGCATTTTGAGTTTACACTTTCTTGGATTTTGTTTTCCTAGATGAATTGCTGCTAAGCAGAACACCAAAGCTCAGCCGACCACCAAGACTGAACGGATTGGCACTTTCTGCCTCCGTACACTGATAAAGTTGTCACAGTGAAACAAGATGTACTCCTGTGCTGGACTTCACTTTCTAGAAGTGCTGTACCCCATCCCTATTAAGGCTTAGCATCAGCAGTGGGTGTATGCAAGTGCCCAATTAGAATTAAGTTTCTTTTCACTTGAGACTGACCTGTTTACAAAAGAGAATCCTAGAGGATTTTGCATTACATCATGCACGTGACTCCACGTCCTCCATGCAAACTTTTCAAAATGCTTCTTCTGAAACCTTTTTCAGGTCACGATGTCAGTGCACCTCAGCCAAACTCACTGCAGAGAGCTGAGTAAGGACGCTGAGAGTCAGAAACAACTGGGACAATTCTGCTCTGTGTTCCTGTGAGATATTTGTACAATGATACTCACTGGCCACCAGGCGACCAGACACAAAGCTTAAGCACTTTGCCTTCCAGATACCCTATCAACATTCACATTATTCACATTTCAGACATACAAATCAGCAGAATCAATAGAAAAGCTTTTCCACTAATCTCACACCCTTGAACCCCAGTTGAACAAAAGAATCATGTTACATGTTTTAATTAACACCACATTTTTTAACTGTAATACTTGTTGGGAGATCAACCTCAAAAGGCAACATCTACAGGAAACTACACATCTGTACATTTTCTTTAATAAATGAAAACATTTTATCAATGAGATCCCATATTTTTTTCTAGAAAAGTGCTGCACGGTTTAGTTTTGCACATACTCTGCTGATAAGGATGCTTACAGGGGAGGCAAGTACCTATATATGCTGTCCTGAAGACTTCTTTGACTAGCATGATTTCAAGAAACAAATACCATGATTATGATTATGAGTATATTGAGTCCCTGATAAGACTCAATGATCTTCTGTCTCTATAAATAGGTTGGTTTTAGAATATCAGGAATTTATCTAGGCAATAAAAAGTAATTCTGAACATGGGAAGGGCTTTTTCTCTCTCAGTCTTCTTCAATTTCATAGTGTTAAATCTTTATAATAAATCAAACCATCATCTTTGGTTTTACATGGAAGTAACATATGGAGAAGAGAAAGGAGGACCAGAAATCCATTCCTCATTTGCAAGGCTGAGTTCTTTTCCTCCTCAGACTAGGAATTTGCACCTAAAATCGAATGAAGAGCAAACAAAAATTTTTTTGACCACTTGGAACAATGGTTTTTCAAGAACAAGAAGGGACTACTCAGAAATACTGTAAATCTGGCCACTCAGACACTGTAAATCTGGCCACAGGTAAATGTAAAATGATGTCCAGGACTCTTTTGTTATGATGGGAAAGCCAAGAATTAGGCTTAAAAAACTTTTATGTGATTCACTAATTAATGACAAAAGCTGCTTCCTTACATAAAGGATACTTAATTTTTGATTTTCTTAGAAGAAAAAGCCTAACATTCTTTTTCTTTCCTCAGCAAGTTATACAACTTCTCCATGTTATAGTAGTTCATATGCTCCTGAAATGCGGTTTGAAGTTCAAGAATGACATTTGAACTTGGTCTCAGCACTTGGACTTGTGGCATTTGGCGTGACTCACCCTCGAAAATCTGACTACAGATCTCTTTGATCAGGCTGGATGCCTATGTGGCTCCAGAGAAGGACAGCAGACGACCACATGAGCACTTCTGTGATAGATTCTCCACTCTTTACCCTCAGGGGATATTCAATTCAGCAGCAAAGATGAAAGGTTGCTTAACATTCTTGGGGTTTGCATGTTTTTCTAAGACTCAGAAAAGACTCAGCTTTTTTCATAAGCAGATAGCGAAAATCTGGAGGACGGGGCACAGGCCTTAATTCCAGAATCGCCAGACATGAGAGACATTCTTTGCACATCATTCATTGCAAGAGACCTCCGGCACTTAATAGAGGCCTCTAGAGGTAACGAATTTCAAACCTTGGTCAGTTTAACAACAAATAGGCAGTTTCACCAATATTTTGAAATATCAAGTATGTCTCAAGAAACTTACCTCATAAGCACAGTTAATATTTAAGTTTACAGAAGTCGGAATAGAACTCACATGCTAAATAAAACGAAACCACTCTGAGTTGTAAAATGTTACAATATTTGCACGTACCTACCCTAATAACCAGGGAAGAAATGGTATGACATTACCTTCTACTGGATTTTAAAGTAAAATATTAGTGCTCTGGCACAACAAAATCTTATTTTCCTACTTTGAAAAACTAGTGCATACACTATGTAGCAAACACACCATACCTGCCCGAATGCTTCTTGACTTCAATGAGTTATTCAAACAGGCTGCTCTGGATGTTTTGTCATCAAGCCTTGTACAATGATCTCATTTTCTCATAGACAGTATGTTATAAGAGTGTCATCATACTCTTACTCACATGCAAACACCTGAAGACACCGGTCCCTTACACTTCCTCAAAAACAATTTTTTTCCCCTGGTGTCCAAGAACAGATTTACCTTTACTGACAACAGTAGCTTTCTCTCTGCAGTCTTTTCTAGATGGGATTTCATAACTTACTAGTATTTTTTGCATGCCTTTTTTTCCATTGCAGATTCTTCTGCAAGTGTAATGTATGCTGCTCCATGTAGTACATCACTACCATGTTAAATGCATTATTTTCAGAGACTTGAGGCATATGCTAAGCACCACTTTCTCTAGTACAAACACATGTTACCTTGCTATTTTTTCTTTTATTTACTAATAGAATTAGGGAAGCAAAATAACTTTTATTAGCAATGTAAGAAAATCCAACCGCATTGAGTCCCCAGCTTTCACACTTTCTATGCCCAGCGTACTCATGGAATGAATGAGAAAGTCACAAACACGCATATGAGCATAGCAAAGGCCACAGCACTTCACGTACAAATAACCTGCCATTAATTTGAAGCATTTCTGCCAATTCCATTGTCAGTGTGTATGCTGGAGTGCGGTCTTCAGTGTCCTGTTCACTGCTGACATTAATGAGCCTCCTCCAGCCTTCCAGTGTTCATCTGGATCTTTTTGCTGACACCTCACTTTCTGCTTTTCAATGGTAATTTGTAACCCTGCCCGCCCCAGCCGTGCACTGTTTGTATTCTCCCCTCTGCCTCTTCCCCTCAGCCATCCTTTGATTGCCTTTCTAGGCACAGACTTTTTGAAGAACTGACTGGACTCACTGTATTGATTTAGCCTTTGTACTCCAGCCTCTGTATTAATACCTGCATCTCTATAACCCATAAAGCCATTCCCATACTTTGGGTTTCTGCCACAGCTTTGATCAAGACCTAGTTGCTGGCCCTACAGCTCTTGGAAGTGAGCCCTATCTGATTTGACACACTTTTGCTGAAATTCCTATTGCTCTCGCTTCATGGAGCTAGGAGAATAATAATAAACACTAGATTCATTTTCCTTCCATTTCTCATCTTGCTCAGACATCAGCCTCAGTTTCTTAGAACATAACTCAGGATACTGAAGTCATCTGGTGTCTTCTTCTGAACTACGGAGTCTTCCAGGAATCTGCTCAGCTGCAATTTGCCCAGGATCTGCAACTAACCTTCTGAAATCCCTTTCTATCATAAGGTGCCCATCTGCTTCCCATTTTTGTTTTGTCCCATGCATCCTGAGTGTCTTGAGTTTGCCTTTATCTGTTTTCCTTAAGGATACATTACCTCCTATTTTTTATGCTGGGCAACATTTTTCTGCTGCTGCAGACTGGTGAGAATCACTTCAGTTAATCTCTTCAGTACACTCATCTGGGTAGGCTTGACTCTTGCAGGCTTTTTATAACCTGGGAGGGAAATGCTGCAGCTCCTTCTAGCCCTGTGATGTATGCAGCTTTCGAAAGCCTGGAAGAATACAATGAGTCCGTGTCGTCATGTAGAACTT